>NW_007246552.1:11752-35048 GCF_000164805.1 Carlito syrichta
TGGCCGGGAGCAGCCACTGCACTCCAGTCTGGGCGACAGAGTAAGACTCCAACTAAAAAACAACAACAACAACAACAACAATAACAAAAAACTTAACAAAAGAGATGTCCTTCTCCCCTGCGTAACCCCTTAGTTTGCAGGGTTGTTGCAGGTCAGTGTTTAATTTTTATACTCTTAAGTGTTTTTTCAATGCTTTGGAGGAAGCATCTCGCAAGACACCTAGGGAGCCAGGGGTCCAAGTGACCGACAAAAGCGGAGCTGCCCACCGGGACCTGTGGGGAGAGGGAGTTGATCAGATGACTTCTCAGGATCCCGCCAGCCATAACGCTTGATGAATGGAAAATGTTCTAACACAGCACTGGACATGGCCCAGTACTCAACACAACAGGGTTTAGCAGAGGTGACACTGGGACCATCCTGGAAGCCAGATGGTGAAGCCCAGCAACACTAGCCTTCACACCGCGTCTATGCATGCAGCAAGCACAACTCTGTCATCACTGAGTCTCCAATGGCTAAAAGCATTCTGGTCTGCAGCCATGTTCTCCCCTACTTCAAGTCACTTCCCAATCTTCTGCAGCTGGATATGTGAGAACTCAGGGAGGCACGTTTGCCTTCATGTAGAGGACCAGCCAGCCACGTGCCCCCTGATCGTGGGGCGGCTTTAAAGAACTAACCCTGGCTTGGAGTACACTGCCCTCCGAGGACCGTCATGAAGACTAGCACCTGGCTTTTCTACCAAGAATGTAATATGGTAGGACGTCAGGGACTGGTCCAAATCAGGCACGTCTAAGAAGATTTTCAGTAACTACAAAGGGAGAAGAGGCAGAACAGGTTTATATTTATATACATTCCATCTCACTCCATCTCATCTTAGACAAAACTGCCACTGACTTGCTTGGTTTAAGATGCTACCAAATTTTAAGCCAACACTGACATTTTGGCATTCAAAAGCCAGGCAATCACGACTGGATTCACAAGTGGGAATGTATTTCAGGCATGAGCAAAGACAAGCACAACTCTTGAAATGAAACACTGGTTTCTTCAGTTCCCTAAGACCATCAGTTTGCTGGGAATAGAAACATCAAAGTAAATGGCCTTCTCTGGGGAAAATGTATACAGTATCCACTAAGGACAGAACTCTCATGTGGAGAAGGATGGGTTGGTGGAGACTGGATGACGGCAGGGAGAGGGAGGAGGGTTGAAGAAGAGCCAAGCCAATGATCAGATCCAGACCACCTGCTTTCTGAAAAACGGGAACAGAAAGACTCACTTCTCCACCAACTCTCCGCAGGCGACAAGCAGGTATCACCCCAAAAGGGTAGTAAGAGACCTCTGTGAGGGGTATCTTCTCTTGAAGACACATTTCCCTTCCTGAATTGCTGTCTTTGTTCGAATGGCTACTTCACTCTGTCAGGCCTAAACTATTTCAATGGGAAGACAATAACGGCCTGAAAAGGCAGCACGTACTTTACGAATCTAGAAATCCTGGTTCCCCTTAAGTGAGACTTCCCTGGACAGGCACTCCTGACTTGCTACCCCTCAATTCTAGGACTCGATGCCTGACACCAGGAAGAAATGTCAATGTCATCTCTATAGGGCAATCTCTGGCAACCAGTCAGTGCAGCCTCAGAGGGACCCTTGCCCAAGGCTTCATGACTTCCCCTGACTCCCAGCTTCCTTCCCTCCCCAGGCTCCGCATGGCAGTTTGTCTAAGTCTCCAGTGATGGCTCTGTGACTGGCTTCCTACTGTCCCAACTACTCTAAAAAGGACAGCCTTAGGAGCTCTGTGGGATGGTCAGTCCTAGAGAATGTATTTCTAGCTGGGCACAGAGCATGGTGTGCATCCCATTCTCATGACCTTCCCCTTATTACACTATTGTAAACTCCTAACTACCTTGAGATAAAATACTTAGCGAGTATAAATACATGATACTCAGTTAAATTTGAACTTCGGATAAATAACAAATAACTGGCCGGGCTCGGTGGCTCAGCCTGTAATCCTGTGCCTTTGGGAGGCTGAGGTGAGTGGACTGCCTGAGCCCGCGGGTTCGAGACCCGCCTGGGCAGCGAGACCTCAGCTCTACAATAAATCAAAAAATCAGCCGGGCGTGGTAGCGCGTGCCTGTAATTCCGGCTACTCGGAAGGCTGAGGCGGAAGGATTGCTGGAGCCCAGCAGGCGAGGCTGCGGTGGCCAGGAACGGCCACTGCATTCCAGTCTGGGCGACCGAGTGAGACTCCAGCTCAAAAAAAAAAAAAAAACCCAAAACAAATAACTATATAACAAATATATCCCAAACTCTGTAAGGAAAATACCTACACAAAAAATTATTGTCTATCTGAAATACAAATTTAACGGGTATCCTCTATCTTATATAGCAATCATATACCATACATACAGTGCCATTTAGTTTTAGATCCTATCTATTAATATTTAGGTTGTAAACTCCAAAGGGGTAAAGATCTTACTCAATTCACCCTTAGTTCAATAATATAAATCCTGTGAGAAGATTCAGAAAATTATAATCCAGATGAGAGTTTTACAGTCATTTAATACTAGAAATTCTTGGTATAAACTTATTTAAAGTAGATTTCTATGCTAAACTTTCTTTAAAAATCAACTTCTAGGCTTGGTGTTGTGTGGTGATTCATGCCTGTATTCTCAGCATTTTGAGAGGCTGAGCCAGGAGTATTCCTTGAAGCCAGGAGTTCAAGATTAGCCTGGGAAACAAAGCAAGACCCTTGTCTCAAAAAAAAAAAAATCAACTTCTAGAAACTAACATTTGAAAAATGCTTTCGAATATCTTTTTGGCAATTTAAGTCTGTTACACAGAATATTATACATGTTTGGGTGTTTCTCCAGAACAACTTAAAACTGTAGCATTAAAAAAAACAAAAAACCAAATTCTTCCACTATTCACTCACTGCTGATTTTCATGATAAACAGGGGACGATGCAACCACCTTAGTAAACTCAAAAGAAAACGCTGGGGCAACGCCCTTGGGTCCCCTCCTGCTCTTGGAGCTTTTCTGTCTTCTCAATAAATCCTGCTTTCTCATTTTCCCAGGGCTGTGGCCCTCAAAAAAAAAAAAAAGAAAAGAAAATAAGCCGGGCTCGGTGGCTCAGCCTGTAATCCCGCACTTTGGGAGGCTGAGGTGAGTGGACTGCCTGAACCCGTGGGCTCGAGACCTGCCTGGACAACTTGACGAGACCTCATCTCTACAATAAATCAAAAAATTAGCTGGAGGTGGTAGCGCGCGCCTGTAGTTCCGGCTACTTGGAAGGCTGAGGTGGAAGGATCGCCGGAATCCAGCAGGTCGAGGCTGCAGTGGCCAGGAGCGCCCACTGCCCTCCAGTCTGGGAAACAGAATGAGACTCCAACTCAAAAAAAAAAAAAAAAAAGAAAATGCTGGGTGTTGTGGCTCACACCTATAATCCCAGCACTCTGGGAGGCCAAGGTGAGAGGACTGTTTGAGCCCAGAAGTTCCCCAGCCTGGACAACATATTGAGAACTTGCCTTCACAAAATAATTAAAAAAAAAATTAGTTGGGTGTGGTGGCATGCACCTGTAGTTCCAGTTACTCAGGAGGCTGAGGTAGAAGGATCATCTGAACCCAGGAGGCCGAGGCTACAGTGAGCCATGATTGCACCACTGCACTCCAGCCTGGATGAGATCTCCCCCAACCAAAAAAAAAGAAAAAGAAAAAAGGTCAGCACCACAATTTGTAAGATTTCTTTAAGAAGACATGGTAGCCGAAAGAACTTCACAGAACGTTCAGGATTTTTAAAGCTGCAATGAGGATGCCAGAATAGAATGTCTCATGTCAAAACACAGAGCTCACGATGCCCCAAAACCTTAACACAAAGTCCCACTTCTCTAGAGCTGCCTCCTCGCTTAGACCAGGAGATAATCCTGCCATCTTCTCGAGAAGGGATGGGGTATACAGAAGCGATCTGAGGGCCTGTGGCCACTTTCACCTGAAAACACCCTGCCTGAACACAGGCCACTGGAACCTAAGAGCCCATAAGAAAAACCCACAACCCCAGGCAAGCCCAGGGCTTATGAGACGGAGGAGGAAGAGAAGCCAGGAAAGAACAGAGGTGTGGGGGAAGAGTCCCTGGCTCTCAGCCCCACCGCTTGCTCTGCCCACTGGCCAGCGCACAGTCCCCCGCCAGGAAACAGGACTCGCCACCTGGGAGCCCCGCGGGCCCTCTTACCAGTGTGTGTGAGCATGTGCCTCTGCAGAGAGCTGGCCCAAGGGAAGACCCGAGGACAGCGGGGACAGTTGATCTTCTGTAGGCAGCTGGCGTAGGAGTTCCGCCTCGCCCGCTGCAGCTTGTCTTCTGGGGGACTGCCCTGCTCTTCGTCACTGGGCCCGTGGTGGTCGGCGGGGGCTCCAGCCACCTCCTCCTGAGCGCCGTCCTCTGCAGTCTGCAGAAATGGACTGAACTTGTTGGTGTCTGTGGTAGCTAGCATCTTCTCGATGCTGGCAAACTCCCCACTGGAGTCCAGGTCCACCCCACTGCTGCTGGCACGGGGCTGGTTTCTCACTCCCCTTTTCCGGCCCCTCTTTTTTGATGAGCCAGCTGGTCCCAGCTCGGTGGGTGAGGCTGCCTCTGGGCTGCTGGCTGGAGGAGGAGGATCACTGGTCTCTCTCAGGCTTGTGGTGTCGGTGGAAGCTTTGGGGAGGGAGCCTCCTATGGTGTCTGAAACCGTGGTGTCACTCCCAGTGCCTGTGGGCCCTAGGTCTGCCATCTTGGTGTTCAGCAGGGTGGGGGCCGAGGACACGGATGAGATGATCTGGGCAATAGAGGCCAGTGGGGGCAGCTCTTCTGTCACAGGGGGCTTTGGCAAGAGCAGGGGGGGCTTGGGCCGCAGTGGCCGCAACAAAGCTGGGCTGCTGAGGAGGGCCGAGCTGCCCAAGAGGGGAGGGCTGCTGACCAGCGCTGAGGAGTAGATGGGGACGGCCAGCTGAACAGAGCCCTGCAGGGGCTGAGCGTGGGGCTCCGTTGGAGCGGCTGTGGTGGCAGCTGCCGCGGGGGCCGTGGGGCTTTCCAGGATCCCACCCGGCTCCAGAGTCACCGGCAGGGAAGGGCAGGGGGCGGGACAGGGAGAGGGCTGCTCGCTGTGCCCCGCTTCCTGCTCAGGCTTCTTGGCTTCGCTGGGAGCAGCTGCATCCTTGTCTCCTTTCCTGAAGTTCTTGGGTATAGACAGGTCAATAGGCTCCAGGGAGCAGTCATAGGGGGCCAGGGAAGAAGGGCTCAAGAAGGAGGAGACGTTTTCCTGCTTCACTTGGACTAGGGCCAGGCCTTTCTGAGAAAAGTCCAAGGGCTCGCTGAAGTCCACTGCAAAGCTGCTGGCGGGCTCCAACTTGACTGAGACATGGGGAGGAGGCTGGGTGGGGCCCCCGTGAAGAAAGCCGTTTTGGGGCTCCAGGAAGGCGGCCAGTGGCTTGTGGTCGCCAAATGCAGCACAGCTGCCCTCCTCCCCCCTCCTCGAGGCCTCAGCAGCCGGTGCCTCCACGGGGCTCAGGCCCGCGTCGGCCGCCAGCACGTAGCTCTCGATGTCGTGCTCGGGCACGTGCAGGTGCTGCTTGAGGATGTGGTGGATGCAGTTGCGCTTGGCAGCGAAGGCGGCGCTGCACTCTTTGCACTCGAAGGGCTTGCGGCCCTTGTGGCCGCCGCCCAGGCCACGGCCGCAGTGCGTGCGCATGTGGATGCGCAGGGCGCGGTAGTGCTTCAGGTCCTCGCCGCACAGCCGGCACACCGTGTCTGGGGCGCAGAAGGCGTCCACCAGCTCGGCCGCGCTGCTGCTCACGTACTCAATGTTCTTCTCGATGTCCTTGCGCGTGGCCTTGAGGTGCTTCTTACGCAGGTGCCGCTCGCAGTTGGCCTTGACGGTGAAGGGATAGTGGCAGATCTTGCAGATGTAGGGCCGCTCCCCGCTGTGCGTGCGCAGGTGGCGGATGAGCGCGGCTTTGTCGGCGGCGATGTAGTCACAGATGTTGCACTGATACGGGGAGATGCCGAGGTGCGAGCGCACGTGCGCACGCAGCACCCCAGAGAACGCGAACACCTGGTTGCAGAAGCGGCATGGGTAGAGCACCTTGCGCATGGCGGGCGTCTTCTTGCCGCCAGGCGCAGTCATGATGGCTTTGAGCTCCCCCTCCGTGATCTCTTGCTTGATCTTGGCCTCCATGCTCAGTGGCAGCAGGGCCTCGATGATGCTGTCCTGCTCCAGCTGCGTCTGCATCTCAGGCTGGCCTGGCAGCTCCACCCGTGACTGCTGCAGGAAGAGCGGTGTGGCTGCATTTGGCTGGGCCCCGGACTTGGCCTGCAGCAGGTGGGCACTGGACGCAGCCTCTACCGAGCCTTTGAGGAGCTTCAGGGGTGGGGGGTGGGAGACTGGGACTGATGGAGCCAGGGGAGGCCTGCTGGGCATTGACGAGAGGTGGGGGCGTGGAGGTGGCCACCACTGTCCTTGGTGTGACCAGGGGCTTTGGCTTCAGAGGGGGCATGTGCTTGAAAATTGCCTGCAGAGGGGCAGCAGGGGCCTTGGAGAGAGGCGGAAGACTGATCTGAGGGGGGGCTGAGGCTGCCATCTTCAGAATCTGCTGGATGTCTGCCAGCTCGATGGCCGACTCTCCAGATATGGGCTTGACCACAATGCTACTGTCTGGCTGGATGATGAAGCCCTTCTGGAAGGGCTGCAGGGACAGATGCTTTATGTTCTCCTTGGTCGCGGGGAGAACTGTGAGAGAGCTGCCCAGGGAAGCAGCTTCGAAGGGAGACAGACTTAGCACGCTGGTGCAGCCGGGGTCCTGAGGTAGCTGACACTTGAGTGTCTGGAGCTGTATTGCTTGGTTGTCATCCGGCAGGGGCTCCTCGGCAGGGGCGGGCCTGATGTCTTTGGTGTGCTGCAGGTCCAGTGAGGCCAGAAAGGCCTTCTGGTCTGGGGCGTCATCAGGCAGGGCCTTGGCCTGCAGCTTTTCCCGACCCTGGTCTGCGGCAAGGTGGGTCTGCTTGTGCAGGGCAAGTGAGGAGAGCATGGGGAATGCTTTGTCGCAGGTGTCACAGACGAAACGGTGCTGCTCACTGATACACCTCCGCAGGTTTGTTTCGCACCAGGCCTGCACGGAATCCCCCGGCAAAAGCAAGGGAACAAAGGTAAGGATGGAAAAAGAAATACTAAATGGAAATGCAGTAAGTATTTGTTATACCATTGCCCCAGTGTACAGCCTTCCTCCATAACAGAAAAGATGCTGCCCTTCTCCTACTTGCTAACCCTGGACCGAGTAAGGAAAGCCACAGAGGATCTTAAGAATCACGTACGCTTGATGAATGGTATCAACCTCCAGGGTTTCTTACCAGAGACATGCTGAAGTACAGTTAAGTAACAATAATAAAAAGGCAGAATTAATTATCTTTATAAAAATGAGTGTCACTGGCTGGATGTGGTGGCCTAAGCCTATAATACCAGCACTTCGGGAGGCCGAGGCAAGAGGACTGCCTGAGCCCAGGGATTCGAGACCAGCCTAGACAACTTGGGAGATCTCGTCTCTACAATAAATCAAAAAATTAACTGGGCGTTGTAGCTCCAGGTACTTGGATGGCTGAGGCAGAAGGATCACCTGAGCCCAGCAAATTGAGGCTGTGGTGGCTATGAGCATGCCAATGCATTTCAGCCTGGGCGACAGAGTGAGACTCCAACTTAAAAAAAAATAAAAAGGAAAAAGGATATCTCACAAAAATGTTGGTGACAGAGGTTGGAGAACCAGCTACCTCTATGATTGTGAGAGAGGGAACACTGTAGAGGTGGAGGAGAGAGGTGGAGGAGGGAGGAACGTCATCTGGAGGGGTTACACAGGTGTTCACACATGGGTTAACATATATGGAACAATCCACTGAGCTTGAGGTTTGTACAACGGAAGAACTTCACTGTTGATACCTTCTAACTCAATTTTTAAAAAGGGAAAAAAAATAATTTCAAGGCAGTTTTAGTAGGTGCTTTTAAGCAGAGAACAAATATGGCTCTTCTTTCATTCAAGTCAATAATGACCCAAATCATTTTAATAGAAACTATAATTCTGGAGGTATTTAGCTGAAGTGCAGATACTAAAGAGATTTTTTTTTTTAGTTGGAGTCTCAATCTGTCACTCATGCTAGAGTGCAGTGGTACACTCACGGTCACTGCAGCCTGGACCTGCTGGGCTCAGGCGATCCTTCTGCCTCAGCCTTCCAAGTAGATGGAACTACAGGCACGCACACCACACCCGGCTAATTTGTTGATTTACTATAGCGTCAAGGTCTTGCCAAGTTACCAAGGTTGGTCTTGAACACCTGGGCTAAGGCAATTCTCTTGCCTCCACCTCCCAAAGCGCAGGGATTACAGATGTGAGACACCATGCCCAGTCTAAAAAAATATTTTTAAAAATACAAATTCAAATCTTGATAGGGCTGGGATGTTTTACAATTCATAGCTTTTAAATGCCAAGGCCCCAAGAAGGCAAAAGGCACAGACATGCATGTTAATAGGAAATTTAACCCCAAATAAGAGACTACGCACCCTTTGCAGCCCAACAATCCTAGGAAGATTGAAAGGATCAAGTTGAATTATAAAAAAGATAAAACCCAACTGGTACAATTTTAAGGAAGGACCCCTCAGGGTGAGGAAGTTTAGTCTATGTGACCTGTGGAGGTGGCTGCCGGCTGCTTCCATGGGCCGATGAGAATACCTGAGAAATGCGAGGAAACTTCCTACAGGAGAAGTCAGTGAATCCTAAGTCATGGAAGCCAGCAGGAATCGAAGGGTTGTTCTGTATGAAAGGCCTTCCCATTGCGTCCCTGGGAAGTTGTTTGTGGACAAGTGCATTGTGGCGCAGCAGTCCGCGATGTGTTCGAAAGGTGACGCAGCAAATGTCACATCTAGAAGAAGAGAGGGACAAGATGTGAGAAGACAGCTAGGTCAGAGTTTCCACTCGTCCATTAGCCTTATATTTTTTATTGCTTCATTTCAAGCGAACAAAACAAAAATAATGTGACATCAAGAAGCCAATCTGCATGGTTAGTACCAAAATCTCTTCCTTTGTAAAGAATTGTATTTTACCAACTTCTGGATACCAGTTCTTTGCAGGTAGCACAAGATGTATAAGTGACCCAAACATCCACAGTCTGTACACAATAAGAAGATGGCTGGAAACCTGAAGCCACCTCTGCAGATCTGCTCCCTCTCAGCTGAACCACGCTGTGCAGGGGGATCACGTCAAGAGGTTTTTCTCCCTCTCTCAACTCAATGGATTTGCATTATTGCAAATGTTTAAGTCAAAAGAGCATATATTTTACAGCATCCAGAGCAATCCCATCAACATCCCTGGCATCTGACAAGGATAAGATGACTACTAAATTCTCCAACTGAATTAAAAGTGACAGTGATTGTGTATTAAATTGTGATACTATTACCATCATTATCTGGAAAATAACCACAACTCATAACATACAGAGCCCATAATGAGTGCACGGTATCCTGCCAGGACAGTGCATATGACAACCCAGGCAGGCAAGGCCACACAGCCAGTAAGAAGCAAACACAAAATGTGAGCCCAAGTCCTGCTCCCACCCATGCCCAACACAAGGCTGACTCCCTTTCCTGGAAAGACACTCACAAGTACAGTCCACTTAACAATTGTGACCCTTCCAATTGAGAGATAATCTTCCACATCCTAAATTCTGGGCCACAGAGATGCACAGCAAACTCCACTGTATAGAATGCTGTCTCTGGTTTTCATACCAGTGTTGTCTTCTAGTTCTTCACTAGAACCATATTAGAAACCATACAAGGCTGGGCGTAGTAGCTCATGCCTGTAATCCCAGCACTTTAGAAGGCTGAGGCAGGAGGATTATTTGAGCCTAGGAATTAGAGACCAGCCTGAGCAACATAGTGAGACCTTGTCTCTACAAAAATAAAAAAATTAGCCAGATATGATGGCAAGTGCCTGTAGACCCAGCTACTCAGGAGGATAGGATGGGAGGATCACATGAGTCCAGGGGATTGAGGCTGCGGTGAGAAATAACTGTACCATTGTACTCCAACCTGGGCAACAGAGTGAGTCCCTGACTCAAAACAAAACAAAACAAAATAAAAAACCACGATGTAATAATAATTATATTATCAACATCCCCCTAGACCTATACTGAATACAGTAGCTACTAAAGCCACACGTGACTACTGAAATTTAAATTTAACTGAAATCTCCTCAGTCGCATTATTCTCATCTCAAGGGCTCAGTTGCACTGGGCAGTGCAAATACAGTATGTCTCCACGACTACAGAAAGTTCTGCTGGACAGCGCTGTATGCCAAACATCATTCCACATACTTACAAGTGCAAATGCATACAGCCCCCACAAGATCTCAACGGGAGGCTCTCTGTCACTGTTTCAGAGAGGTAAAACAACTTGCTCACATTCAAAACGCATACACCTCAATGGAAACATTTTTTTTTTTTTTTTGCTTTGAAATTCTCCTCTGGAAATAAAGAGATAACACAGTCACCCACAAAGCTGCTGAGCTCACTTTCACAAAGCGTTGAAAGAAAGAAGTGCCAAGTATGTGCAGTCTTATCGCACCGTGGCAGTGTGGCAGAACACGGTCCTGCCACACACGCACTGCTCCTGGCCCCTTGTTAGCACAGGGGCCTCTCCCTAGCAAGATTCCTGTCATCATTCAACTGCATTTAGAACCTCGGGTTCCCATGAGCCACTCAAAACACACTCCTTTTGAGGGAATCCTGCTGCGCTCACCAGTGGGGCCAAGGCCCAGGGAAGGGATGGATCCAGATAACCCAGAACACATTTAGGGACTGGAAGTTCTCACAGTGAGGACCCAGACGTCAGTGGACCCAGAGGTCTCAGTCACAGGTCATGGGACAAATTCAGCAGGGAAGTGGAAGAGATACAACCCCAATAGGTGAGGTTCTCTTTCTGGCTGGAACATGTTCAAGCTTCAAGCTTCACTTGCAGAGGGGGCAGTGACCCTCAGAGGCTGACAAGAGCCTCTGCCCTGTCCCACTGCCCTAATGGAGCTCTTCTACCACCCTGACTTCAGGCCATCCAGGTGTCAAATTCAACTGCACACTCCATGTGGTCCCATCATACTTTGTCACCGGTCAGCTGAAAGCTCTGTACTGCACAGAAAGAATGAAAAAGATGTCTGAAATGGGGAAATTTAACTCCAGATATTTGACTAAATTTTTTAGTTATGATAATAGTTCTTTGACTATTTTTAAAAGAAGATTATTTTCTTTTAAAGATATGTAATGAAATATCTATAAATGAAATGTGGGGCATCTGGAATCTATTTTAAAATTATCTGGTTTAGGAAGAGACAACAATCTCCGAAACTGGGTGAGGGTACTGGGGGGCTCACAGTACTGTTCTTTCCACCTCTGTGTATGTCTGAAATGTTCCTTCATACATCTAAAGAAAGAGAGAGAGAGAGTTTCTATTACAAATAGCTAATGAGAGTGGGCTGACTTTTTGTCTCTTTCCCCAAGTTTCAACAAATCCAGATCACTATTTGTGGCCAGTGTATGTCAGGGGCGCAACTTACACAAACTCCAGAAGAGAAGTCCCTTCTCTGAGTGCTCCTGTGGCATGGGTAACGTGAAGGGCTCCACTCATCAGCAAGGCAAGGTTCTTTTGGCATACTAACTGAATAATGAGAGATTCTGGGGGAAAGGAGCAGGGGCCGGGGTTCAGGAGGGAGGTGCTGACACCAGGGCTCAGGAAGGCTCCGTAAACGTGAGGTTCACACTCAGGGCGAGCTGGGTGCTCAAGCCTATGGCACCAGCTGGTTTGGCACTTGATAAACTGGAGACAGTGAGGGGAGCTTGGGGGCCGAAGTCAGACTGTGCCCTTCCTAAAGGGTGAGATAAGGAGGAGGAGGGAAGAAAGACCCAAGCAAGTGTGTAAAGGCAGTGAGACTCGTTACTCCACAAATCCTACAGGCGTTTTCCCCTGGAGTCTATAATAACTCACCCTTCCTTGTAACAATCAGCATTTACTACATATATTTCATGTAGAATGTTTGCAGAGTGGTTTAAATTAAGTTATAATAATACCGGGCACTATCCTGGATGCTGGGATGTCATGACACATACCTAGACTAATTTCCTCTAAACAATCCAATGAGATAGCATAAGAATGAATGAGTGAAAGCTGAGCATTTTTTCCCAGCACAACTTTCCTCTGAAAACAGCAGAGGGGAGATTGCTAATTAAAGTCAGGCAAAGGCAGGGCTTATAAAGCAATTCATATATACCTTGAATATTTTATTAAACCTAAAACATATACATCTGTCTAAAACACATTATGTACATGATATAAATGTAAATAAGTGACATAAAATAATAAGCCTTATTATTTGTAGATTCAGTATTTGCAAATTTGCCTACTTACTAAAATTTATGTGTAAACCCCAAATCAATACTTGTGGTGCTTTGGTGGTCATCTGCAGACATGTACAGAGTGGTGAAAATTCTGAGTTGCCTGACACACCCGTTCCCTGCTGAGGTCAGAGGAGACTACACTTGGTTCTCTTCAGTTCTTATACTGTACATACTGTCCTTTGGCTGATTATTCTGTGTTCCTCATATCTTTGTGCTTTTTCTTGGTGATTTTTGATGTTGATATGGCCCCAGACATAGTTCTGAGGTGATGTCTACATCTCCAAGCACAAGGGACTATGATGTGCATTAGAGAACATACGTGTGTCAGATAAGCTTCATTTAGACATGAGTTACAGTGCCATTGGCCACGAGTGCAATGTTAGCGAATCAATACTTCATATTAAATAATATGGTGACCTTAAACAGAAACGCACACACAACACGGTCACACATTGATCAGTTGATGGACACATGACAAGAGGCACCCAGGAGCCTAAACCTGTGTTTTCCCTAGGTGCGATAGTTCAGTATTCACTAATTCTGTTTGCAGCAACTCTGCAGAACCCAGCTTCTACGAACAACAAGAATCAACCATACATAACACTTGCCAGTCCTTCCACGAAGGGCCAAGGACTCATATGAGTCTCATCCCCCGGACTGAAGTTCCCCATTGCCATTACTGATGAATCACAGTCACAATATGATATCTTTGATTTCCAGTTTCAGATTCTTTAAAGAAGATCAAGAATCTAGATTTTTGCAAACAAACCAAGCAGAATCCTACATTTTCATGATTGTTTTTCTCAACTGTGCACAGGTGTCTTACCTGAAAATTAAAAAAAAATACTCTGTCCAATCTGCACTGTAAACAAGCCTTTCCAATGTAAGTTTCCACAGAGACTATTTTTTAAAAAAATAACACTGCACTGGCTTATATACAATTTAATTAAATTACAGTAAATATCACAAGTATTACTGACAGAAACAGATTGGGAAAAGATAACTCTTGTTAGCATGCAAGTCAACTGCTAAAGGTGAGCACGTGGGCCTGAGCGGTCTGCAAACTTTCTGAACAGTGCACCACAACTTATTAGTAAGAATTTTTTTTAGTCAAGCTCTCACCACTGCCTAGGGTGGAGTGCAGTGACACGATCATGGCTCACCCCAGCTTTCACCTCCTGGGCTCAGGCAATCCTTCCACCTCAGCCTCCCCAATAGCTGGTACTATAGGCATGTTGCTACCATGCCAGCTAATTTTTTGTAGAGACAGAGTCTCTATGTTGAGATTTTTTTTAAAAATTATTTTTTCTTGTACCCTGTTGATCTTCCTGAACACTTTCCACTTTGGAGGCACTTATATTAATACATGGCCTATTGGCCATGAATATTTAAGAGTGAAGGGCATCACCTACTAGGTTTTACAAAGAGAATACTTCTTTTTTTTTTTTTTTTTTTGAGAAAGCAGGATTTATTAAGAGGACAGAAAAGCCTGGGAGGGGACCCAAGGAGGACAGAAAAGCCTGGGAGGGGACCCAAGGAGATTGTCTTTTTTTTTTTTTTTGAGTTGGAGTCTCACTCTGTCTCCCAGGCTAGAGTGCAGTGGCACGTTCATGGCCACTCCAGCCGTTGACCTGCTGGGCTCTGCTTTCCTTCTGCCTCAGTCTTCCAAATAGCTGGATCTATAGGTGCACACTACCACGCCTGGATAATTTTTTGATTTATTGTAGAGACGAGGTCTCGCCAAGGTGCCCGGGCTGGTCTCGAACCTGTAGGCTCGGGCAATCCATTCGCCTTGGCCTGCTAAAGTGCTGGGATTACAGGCTGAGTCACCTAGCCCAGCTGACTCAAATTCTAAATCTAATTACCATATTAAGAAGCATTAATGAGAATGCTTCTTAATATGGTAATTAGATTTAGAATTTGCTTTACTCGTATGGTGGTAATGAATTTTTAGTAACACTGAGTTTTCGTCATTTATCTCTCTGTGTCTATCTGCTCCTTCATTCTCTCACTCATTCTCAATGCCCTCCTGTTTCTGGACAGAGTTTCATATGTAGGAAGTGTTCAATAAACACAGGGCAGAATCAGCCAATACTGACCATGAGCTCTGTGTCCCTGTGGTTCGCAGCTGTGGAGTAGCAGGGATGGGAGAGTATGGGCCCAGGGACCAGAGACACCGGGGTGGAGGTGGGCGTATTCAGACTGTGTAACCTTGGACAACTTATTTCCATCTGCTTTTCAGCTGCCGGCTACGTAAAATTTCCCAGACATGCCGAGATAAGAATCCCCTCATGATCTTGTTAAAGCAGATTCCTGGATCCCCCCCCCAAATCTACTGAAATCAGAATAACTAGAGAATGGGGCTAGGAATCTGTATGTGCACAAGCACACCAGCTGACTCTTACAATTCGACAAGTATTAAAAACAAATTATAGTGAGAATTAAGTGCGAGAATCTAGACTCTAGAAATACCTTAAGCCACAAGCCTGTTAGAGTTCCCCGAGAAAACAAACTGCCGAGACTTCACTTGTCTTTGTGGCCTCTCTCCTGTTCCTTCTCTAAGCCTCATTTTCCCTTTTCAACTGTAAAAGGGGGAATCTTTGCAGTTACTATGAACAACAGATAACAATATGCTTTGAAAACTGCAAAGTGCTATTCCAAATTTAACCTGCTAAGGAGAAAAAAAAAATCAGAAAAAGCCCATTTCCCAGTATGTTTTAGCAAACATGAAAATGCAGGAACATTTTTTTCATTTCAAACGGATATATTTTCTCATCTCACTCTCAAGAACTTCACAACTGCCCTCACTACTTCTGTTTACTCTTGTGACTCATGGGAAGAAATCAGTGTTCTTTCTGGTCAGCCCTCTGTTCTAACCTATCCTGCTTCCTCACCCCCTCTTGAAAGAGGACACACTCTCCCAACCAGCACATGCTCTCTTCCTCCTAACAGGCTAAGCAAGGTCTAGATACACACTTCACACTTCCTTTTTCATGGGATTTCACCAAGGCGTTCCCATTTCGCTTACAAAAAGATGTAAAACGTCATCTCATAAGTAAAGCTGCTCAGAAGTGGTATAGAAAAAAAAAATTCTGCTTTGAAACCTGAGCATATTGTGAGGATGGTTAAAAAGAAAGAAACACCCACACACACACAAAAAAGTCGTCTCCAGGCCTTAGACTCAGCACCTGTTGATAAACTTTAAATAAAACCAGTGTGGAAAACCATCACCCCAAATACTTGGATGTGCCTTTATCAGGCAAAGGCCCTCTGGTTCAACCAGCCTCCCAAGACCCGGGGAAGAATGCTTTGCAACCTTGTTTCTAAGCAGCTCTTCAAGGACAATGGAGGTAACTGCAAATCTGCAGACCAAGTTGCTGGATGTAGGCACCCGGGTATTTGTAAACCTCACTTGGGCTTCGTTAGGACCACAGTCATCGGCCAGGTGGTCCCCATGAATCCTCACCCCCAGTTTGTGGGGTATTCCAACGCTGCCAGGAATTCATAAAAAGCATGATTGCAAAACATTTAGATGGGCTAGAGCTGCGCTTAGAGTCACAGAAGAGGGGCGGGCTATAGGACAATTTCATTTTGCAAGAGATCTTGACAATGTGCCAGAGAGACCTTTTGAGTTTCTGGCAACACAGATGGCCCTATGTTGGAAACTGAGGGCAATTTTTCCAAATGAAAACAAACTGCACTGTCAGTAAGGCAAATGTATTTAGGGGAAAGTGTATCACTTTGCAGGATTTAAAGAAGCTAGCAGAACCCCACTGACCCTTCTAAAAACAAAACTTTTTCTTTTTAAATCACATACAGATACAGATTACTCTTAGGGAAAAAAAATTCCCTAGTGGGAAAACCTCCAAAGGACAATTTAAAGTGAGATGATATATGGAACAAAAGGTCGGACATTCAGCCCAACATCAATTTATAGAAGCTGCTCAGAACATGTGAACTCCAAATCATTGTGCTCACAGAAATAGTGTCTCTGTACCCCAAGGCAGTGCATAAAAGTCAGATTCACCTAGAAAAACATCTGAATTCTAGCATGCCAGCCAATGTTTCTATGAGGATAAGCCATTTTAATGTAAAATGCTGGAGTGGGTTTGACCATTTCCCACCCTGACGTATGATATCCCAGCCCCTGAACTGTGGAGCCACTATACTGGGAGGGTTCCTGTTATGGGGTTTGGGGTCTTAGGGTAAGTGGTAGGAGGGGGATGTGGTATCAGGGTGCAAAGGCAGGGCTCCTCAGAACAGGAGAGGGGACAGGACGCAGCGGCTGCACTTACTATCTCCTCACTCCCCACCTCTCTCAGCATCACTTGTAAAGTTACTGGGAGTACTGGGTAGGTGTGAAGCATGAAGATGAAGAGCTGGGACAGGCAGGGGTCTCGGGGAAAATGCCTCCCAGCTCATGAGGGGAGCCAAATTTCAATGTGGCCGCTGGTATGTACACAAAGGCACAGATGGTAGAAAGGGGCTGCCAACACCGGAGGCTGGGACCCTGATCACAGAGAGGCTTCGCTATGTGCTCAGAGAAGTGCCTTTGGTTGCCAGTGGCTAGGCAGACATGGTCACAACAAGAATAGGTCCTAAACGCTCATGGCCACCCTCTAAAACACAGGCAAAATTCTATAGCACATGGCTCTGACTCTCCCTGAGCTGGAAAGAGTGCTAACATGGTCAGAGGAGAGTCTGACTCCAAAAGAGCTGGAGACTCCACTGTGTTCTCAAGTCACAGAGACCCAACCCCGCCAGCCACTGCTCCAAATCACCAAAGGCATAAGGAACACAAGGCCAGGGTGGAACCAACCAGCTCTAATAGGTCAAGGAAAACACTCTTGTTCATTAGCTGAGGTTTTGTCCTTTCAATTCTCAAAGTACTTTAATGCAACAAATAATGGTCTTGCCCATATTTAATTTTATTCTTAGAATTAAAACTAAAGTTAAATTTCTGAAGTCAATGAACTGACAACTGACTATGCTATAGGATGCCTAATTAGGTCATAGAGATAACAGTTCTTTTAACAAGTAATGTCCTTGTAAGAAGATAGGACATCCTTCTTTCATTTGTTTTTTTGTTTATTTATTTATATAAAACTGCATAATTCTGGACTGGGGTAGAAATGCAGTGTGATAAATATGCTATTATGGTATGGACATTATCTGTAGGGAGTATTGGTAAACGCCCAAGAAACATCCAGCAGTTTTGAAGCTTCATAGTAGGGCTAAGTTACTTACCAGGAATAACTATACCACTAAAAGCATCAGCCCTGAAATACAAATCTGGAATCTGTAACCACTAACTGGAGCAGTTGCCCAAATAACCTTCAGGAAGTATCTAAAATGGGTGGGGGAACATGCACACACACTACAGATAAGAGGCAAGCCTGAAGGCAAAGTTATCAGCAATGTGCTTTACAGAAATGAAAAACAATGACACCAAGTCTTTCCCCCCCCCTTTCAACCTTGTGGCTAAACAACTTTGGGATTAGTGCCACCCACCCCTCTGTGCTTGCTATAGTAGTATTTTATTCATCTGGTGACCTTAACTCTCCAGAACAAGATGAAAATCCTGAAGTCAACAAAAGCTTAACAGAGTGGCTCAAAGAGATAATAAGCCACTCAGGTGTTTCCTTGGGGCCTCTTCTCTGTCATATAGCTGTATCAAGTCTACCAGCGTGACAGATGAAGGACAGACAGATGACCTCTTGCCATCAGTAAGGGAGGGTTAATTCTTTTTAACTATGCTAAGCATATTTTTTTAAGACTGCATTGGCAGATTCCATACACTAGAAAATTACTTTCTTTAGATTCCCAGGTTTCCACACAATCTAAGAAAAATGATGTGCAGTTCTACTATTTAAAGGTGTCTAGTGCCTTCAAGTTTCTAAATAATCTGCTTTTCAACACAGAGTATGAAACGTGGGATGTAGGACTCAAACCATATTTAAACAGCCACTCTATTTTCCAATCTTTACAAGAGCAAAATTAGACAATAAAGAGTAAAGGACACATTGCTTTCATGTTCTCTGTCAAGTATTGTATTTGGGAGAAGCCCTGGAATTTGCCTCTCAGTTTCATTGGAATGGGGTAACAGCCAGAGTGGGTGCAACAGAGGATACCTGTAAATGGTAGAAGGTTTGAAATATTAAAAAAGACAAGTTCTAAGTATCAGAAGAAAATATCCATTTAGCGTTTGTAACAGTCTGGGGACCGTGTATTGTCCTCATGCAGTCTTCAGATCTATTTTCCAGATGGGGAAACTGAGCCACCACTTGCCTGAGGTCAGAGCTGCCAGGCAGCATGCTGGGTTGGAGCTGGCTGGATCCACACACTCCACCATGCTGTGCACTCAGAAGACAGCTATTTGCAGATGCCCCAGCTCCTTACATGACCCATGCCACATCCTTGGTGCCTGGACACCAGCCTCGCTGGGAGCGTTTCCTAACACTGACACTCCCCACTCCCTGCAACCCTGGCCAGCAGAACCTGCGAAATACCTGCTCAGAAGGTGCAACTCAACTTGGCCACCTCCTTGAGATACTGAATTCTTTCCTCATTATATCGTTTTAATCGAGACTGGCATTCCTTCTTAAAGGGGATTTCATGCTCTATTTTTCCTGATCTGTCTCCAAAGGCCAGAGGAGTAAGTGCAAACAACCTCTCCTCTGGAGCCCCACCCAGCTCAGACATTCTTCTCCCTCAGCCCACCCTCCCCGCCCAACCCAGGGCAGAGAACTGACATCCAACAGCTGCACTAATCTCTCCCAGTTGCTGTGGGCAACAGTGACGGCCCTGTGACAGGGCCCTGGCTGGGCAGCCTCCCCTCCCCACAACCCAGGAATCTGATTAGGCTGCACACCACGGCCCAGCGCTCTGCTCAAACTGTTCAACCAAACCAGCGTGGCATGAAGCACAGGGCAGAGGCTGAAGGAACTGCACAAGGGGTGGGTGTACAGGGTATAGAAGCTGGGTGGCCTGTCCTTGGGTGGGGTGGAACAGGGTAATCTGACCAAGGTTACCTGCCAGGCAGGGGAGGTGTCCTGCCCTCTGTCCACAGCTCACAGTCCCTAGCAGGGTTTTAAATCTGCTTCCACCTGGCCAAATCTCAGACCCCTGGACTTCTGAATATGCTGACAGATACTTTGAAATACCTTTTCCCTGTTTTTAGTATGACATTCAATAAGGATGGGGCCAATGTCACATGACTGAGTCGTAGGGTCTCTCTGCAGGTGATGGGTGTGCAGTAGAGGTAAACATTCCTTGGAATTGTCGAGAATAGAGAAGAAAGAAGGTTCTGGCATCTCCCTTTGGTGGCCCTCAGTCTGCCCTCTCGGCTGCAGCAATGCTTACCCTTCCCACTCAGGGAGCCAGGGCACTGGCCAGAGTCCCACGTACTAATTCCCCACACAGATTTGAGGGCGTCGCCTTGAACTTTAAAATCACCTCAGAGATGACCAAGATCGATAATGTGACCAGTGGAAGAAGGCCCTCATCTGGAGGAAACGCAGCAAAGAGCCACAACCTGTGAGGTAAGATTCAACCAAGAAGCTCTGCACACCCATCAAATCTCTCTGCTTGGACAAGCAGGCATGCTCTTCTTGGTCCTGTACTTTGCTTTATAACCAACCACCCATCTTGCTTGTTTTCTGACTAACCTGCACCCCTGTCCCAAACATCACTGTTTTCCTCAAGCCCGGGCAAGTGCCTGGCACGCAGTAAAAATCCAATCATTTGTTGGATACATTTTAACTGAAATAATGCTAACATTACTTATTACCTGATCTCCCTTAATCAGGAACCATCTAAGATTATACAATAACTTTGGCCAAGTTTTGCCCTCCATGGCAGTCCTTTTAACATGGTGACCTTCCAGTCACTGCCCCTCTCAGCTCAGGAGACAAAGCACTCACGCACAAGACTGGGGCTACACATCAAAGCCAGTGCTTTTGTGCTTCCTGGCTACAGGTGGCTTATCTGAGACCTGCTTTGTCATCTGTTAAGCCCGTGAACATGGCTGGGGCACTCTGAGATGGGCTGGGGTTGCACCACATACACCAGACTTCCGACAGTCAGTAGATGAAAGCAAGACATAAACCTTGTCACTAATAATTTATACATTCATTACACATTGGCTTGTTATCTTCACTATATTGGTATAATCAGTAAAGCATTATCCATTTCACCTGTTTCTTTTTACTTTTTTTGAGACAGGGTCTCACTCTATCGCCCAGGCTGGAATGCAGAGGCACAATCCAGCTTACCACGGCCTTGATAACCTGGGCTCAGGAGAGCCTTCTGACTCAGACTCCCCAGTAGCTGGGACTATAGGCATGTACCACCATGCCTGGCTAATTTTTTTGTAGAGACAAAGTCTCACTACATTGCCTAGGCCGGTCTCAAACTCTTGGGCTCGAGATTCTCCCGCCTTGGCCTCCCAAAGTGCTGGGATTACAGGTGTGAGCCACCATGCCTAGCCTCTTTTTATTTTTAAAAATGTGGCTACTAGAAAATTTCAAAAGACACAGGTGGCTCAGATTCTACTTCTGCTGGTTGGCACTGACCTGGACACGCCTCCCAAATAGACTGCATTCACAATAGGATCTGGCCGGTCACTGTTCTATCCTGATAGCCAAGTGAGATACTCAATGCCCAGCAACATCCTCAGACAAGGGGTGTTCTGTGCATCCCCCTGCTCTCTGAACACTCCGTCCCTCACCTCCGATGCCAAATGCTAGCTCTCGAAGATATGCCCTATGCTGCTCTCTTCCCTGCCACCTCTCCCTCATCTGGGGAGCTGTATGGAGGAGGTTGGTCCTATCGGGGCCTAACCCACACCAAACCATAAGAGCTAGCATTTCTACAAGCAGCTTTGTGTCTTCTTTTGTTCAATGCCAACACTTCATTCATTTGAAACACAGCCGAGTAGAAGAAAATAGACTCAGTGTTTACACAAGTTTAGATTTCCAACACTTTCTATTAAGGAACAATGGGCCCCTTGCCAGCATGGGGAGTGAGGGATGAGGGATGAGGGATGAGGGATGAGGGATGAGGGATGAGGGATGAGGGATGAGGGATGAGGGATGAGGGATGAGGGACGAGGGGGATGGGACAGGAGAGAGAGAAGGCAACAGCTGTTTTGAGTTACAACTTTTCTGTCTAAGCTGGTAGCATCCCCCTATGGTTCTGCATCCTTGGGGTTTGAAATGGAGCTGGTCTATTTTAGTTCTGTGTTAACAAGCGGTCTCCCCCACCAGCTACCATCCCAGTTCACTGCCTGGCTAGGCCCTGCTGCCCCAGGCCTCCTCTGAGAGCAGGCTATTACATATAACGGCAGGCAGAGCAAAGAGGAGAAAAGGGAAGTTAGCCATGTTCTGTAATCAACTCCTTTTGGTTTCCAGCCGCCAATCCTTCCTTACCTAGCAACAGTTACAGAGCAAGCCATGGGGCAAGGGATGGCCTGCTCACTCCCACAAAGGATGCCTACCTGATGGCCTCTTCTTACTAACCATCCCCTTGCCCGCTGCTGTGGGGCCAACAGAATGAAAGGCTGCCCAGGGGATCGACTACTCACGGCTACAAAAATGCCTCAGCCTACCCCACACCAAACATAGGACGTTATCACTGAATAGGAGAGAAAAACCCTCTGCTCTGCTAGCTGGACAGGCAGGACAAGAGGTTTAACTTCACAGCCCCTCTGGCACCACTAGACTTGGCATCACAGCGGGTGAATTTCCCACCAAATTTGTGCCCATCCTGCTTATGAATTACATGACCAGCGCCCACTACAATGTCACTTTCCACCCTCTCTGAGGAAGAAGACTGCTTTCCCCTTGGAGCAGCTCCTTGTCCAGAGCCCACTCTAGGAGAACACAGTCCCTCGCCCAGGTCAGCATTCCTATTTTTTTTTTTTTTTTTTTTTTTAGTTGGAGTCTCGCTCTGTCGCCCAGGCCGGAGTACAGTGGAATGCTCATGGCCACCGCAGCCTACCTGCTGGCTTCAGGTAATCCTTCTGCCTACAGGCACGCATCACCATGCGTGGTTATTTTTAAATTTATTGTAGAGATGAGGACTTGCCAAATTGCCCGGGCTAGTCTCGAATCCATAGGGTCAGGCAATCCTCTCACCTCGGCATCCCAAAGTGCTGGAATTATAGGTGTGAGCCTCTGCGCCTGATCCAGGTCAGTATTTCAAAGGGGACACTGGATCTTACTCTATCACTTCCACACACCAAGCTGTGCAGGCTTGGGCTGCCCAGAAATCTCTCGTGAAAGCCAAATTATATTTTTCTGTAGAAAAGAATTATCTAGAAGGAGGTAAGATGATATGCAATCACAAAACATATGGAGGGGCTCACAGATAACCTGTATTCACCATCTGCAGTGCCAGATTAGACAGCTGCTTGGCGGGAATGCGAGCAGGAGTTGGCATCTCACAAGCTATTCCCACCTCTGCCCATGACTCTCCTTGGGAAGTTTGTCTGGCAACCTCACCTCTATGGGCTCAGGTCCTTGACCTAGAGAACTACTTCAGTGTTCATCACCTACCACAAGCCCCTATCACGGGGATGCTGTGGACATGCGTGAAACTGTGAAGTCAAGTTCCTGAATCTCTCAGAACTCAAGGGCCAGCAAAAGGAGGAGCCCAATGCCTTTTCTTGGAAGACAGGCCGGGCTCGGTGGCTCAGCCTGTAATCCCGCGCCTTTGGGAGGCTGAGGTGAGTGGATTGCCTGAGCCCGCGGGTTCGAGACCCGCCTGGGCAGCGAGACCTCATCTCCATAATAAATCAAAAAATCAGCTGGGCGTGGTCGCGCATGCCTGTAATTCCAGCTACCTGGAAAGCTG
>NW_007246552.1:35068-47613 GCF_000164805.1 Carlito syrichta
TGGGGGACAGAGTGAGACTCCGACTCAAAAAAAAAAAAAAAAAAAAAAAAAGGAAGACAGAAGAAAATGACTGCTAAGAGACAGTTTTCAGAAACACAGGGATTAACTGGTCTAGTACTCCTTCAATTTGAAGGATGAGAAAACTGAGATTCAGATGTAGCTGGCTGAGGTTTCACCGGAGCAGAGAAAGGACTGGGGTCTAGGACTGACAACCAGCCCATACCCACCCCATCACATCCAGCAACTTCCTGAGAGTGGGAAGTTCCATAAAGACATTTTATAGCACTTCAACTGCCCAGCAGTTTAAACTCTTCATAAATTTTTTTCCCCTGCCAGTGGAAAAATGTCAAGCTAAAGTGATTAAGGATAATGATATTTGACCTGGCTTCAAGTTACCGTACAATTTGGCATTTTCCACATAACATAAAATTCTTTAGCTCACTCAGAACTTTTCACTCCTAAGTCATAGCTAAACAACTGTCCTCAGGAAGGAAATGTGGTCCATATATCAGGGATTCAGGCAAACGGATGCCCAAATTCCTACATTCCGGAGTTATCTTCTAAAATGCAAAGCTGCAAGCATATACGGGTGCTCCCTCTGCCCATACATGAACCTTTAGCTGTGTGTGACCCCCATGATGGGGCACATTCAAGTCACTCAATAACAGCAGTGCCTCCTAAGTAGCTCTTTTATTTATTTATTTATTTTTGAGTCACGGTCTTACTCTGTCGCCCAGGCTGGACTGCAATGGCATGATCATGGCTCAGTGCAGCCTCAAACTCTTGGGTTTCCGCCTTAGCCTCCCAGGTAGCTGGGATCACAAACATGCACCACCATGCCCAGTTAATTTTCTTTTATTTTTTGTAAAGACGAGGTCTCGCTGAGATCATAGGTATGAGCCACCACGACCAGCTTCTTTGCTCTTTTCAATGCCTAAAACCTATGGTAGTAACATTTTTATTTTCTGACTTTTGATTTTTTTATTTTAAAGATGTGGAGTACAAGGCCAGGCATGGTGGCTCACACCTGTAATCCCCACACTTTGGGAGGCCAAGGTGAGAGAATTGCCTGAGCCCACAAATTCAAGACCATCCTGGTCAACTTGGTAAGACCTTATCTCTACAATAAATCAAAAAATTAGCCAGGCCTGGTGGCATGTGCTTGTAGTTCCAGCCACTTGGAAGGCTGAGGTGGAAGGATCACCTGAGCCCAGCAAATCGAGGCTGTGGTGGCTGTGAGTGTGCCACTGTACTACAGTCTGGGCAACAGAGTGAGACTCCAACTAAAAAAATAAAGAAAGATGTGGGGTACAATTCAGGGTTAGGTATACAAATGGTAGTAACATTTTTAAAGTGGCTATTCTGTAGGAAAAATATTTAAATCTATCTGTTCATCAACAATTTTTTGATGAACATAGGATGTCTTGCTTGGTGAGTTATCAGAGAAGGTAGAGAAAGAAAGACAGGTCCCCCTAAAGTCTGCTGGAAAGTTCTATCACCTCCCCCCAATGTTTTCTGCCTGGTGAGGCCGAGGATCAGAAACACTGGAGCCAGGAAGCCCTACAACTGAAGCTGGACTAGCAAAACAGTCATCTATCTTGAAGTGTAACAGGCTCCACTTTCAGCTGAGTGTCTTGCACTAAGTAGCACTGGTGATAGGCAACTCCCTAGTGCACAGGAAGCTCAGTAGTGATTTCAAGGGACTTTGCCAGAATGAAGGGAAGAAAAGTGAACCGCATAAACACTTTGTGGCTGCAGCCACCCCTCTGACAACTCTCAGTCCAACTTCTTCCCCACAATAATACCCTTCTTTTTCTTTATTTTATTTTCATTATTTTTTTTTTTTGAGTTGGAGTCTCACTTTGGCACCCAGACTGGAGTGCAGTGGCCGCTCCTGGCCACCGCAGCCTCGACCTGCTGGGCTCCGGCGATCCTTCCGCCTCGGCCTTCCAAGCAGCTGGAACTATGGGTGCGCACTACCACGTCCGGCTAATTTTTTTTTTGACTTATTGTAGAGATGAGGTCTTGCCAAGTTGCCCAGGCGGGTCTCGAACCCGTGGGCTCAGGCAATCCACTCACCTTGGCCTCCCAAAGTACTGGGATTACAGGCTGAGCCACCAAGACTGGCCTTTTTATTTTAAACATATTTTTTATTTTAAAATTGTGAGGTACAGTTAAGGGTTAGGTATACAAATATTCATAGTTCAGGCACCCTTGTTGATAAGGGGTGTCTCCCTGTCCCCAGACAGATATTGACGACCGTTAATCCCACCTCCCTTCCCCTCCCTACCCACCCCCATAGTTTCGCACCACTGTCAATCCTTTTCTTATAGTGTTATGATAGATGTTCAAGGTCCACTATATGAGTGAGAATATGTGATACTCAGATCTTTGTTTCTGTGAGAGATCACTCAGTATTATAGACTCTAGTTCCATCCAGGTTGCTGCGAATTCATGATTTTGTTCTTTTTTATGGCTGCGTAGTATTCCATCGTGTATATGCACCACATTTTTTTAATCCAGTCCTCTTTTTGATGAACAGCATGGTTGGTTCCAGGTTCTTGCTATTGTGAACAATGCGATAAACATACATGTGCAGGTATCTTTTTTATAGAGTCATTTGAGTTCTTCAGGGTATATTCCCAGTAGGGGGATTGAAGGGTAACATGGGAGGTAGATATTTAAAGCTTTTAGGAATCACCACACTACTTTCCACAGAGATTGCAGTAGTTTACACTCCCACCAACAGTGTAGAAGTGTTCCCTTTTCACCACACCCTCTCCAGCAGCTGTTATTTTTTGAGTTTTGATAATGGTCATTCTGACTGGAGTTAGGTGGTATTTCAGTGTAGTTTTAATTTGCATCTCCTTGATGATTAGTGAGGTTGAATATTTCTTCATGTGTCTGTTGGTCACTCGAATGTCTTCATTTGAGAAGTGTCTGTTCATATCTTTTGCCCACTTAATAATGGGGTTGTTTGTTTTTTTTCTTTTCAGTACGTTTGAGTTCCTTGTAGATCCAAGATGTTAGGCCTTTGTCAGACCTGGAGTTGGCAAATACTTTTTCCCAGTCTGTGGGCTGTCTCGCTGCTCTCTTGATGGTTTCTTTGGCTTTGCAGAAGCTAGTTAGTTTAATGAGGTCCCACTTGTCTATCTTATCTCTTATGGCCCGGGTTTTGTTCAGGAACTGGATGCCAGTTCTAATTTCCATGAGGGTGTGTCCTGCATTTTCTAAGGTTCTTATGGTTTAAGGTTTTACATTTAGGTCTCTGACCCATTTAGAGTTAATTTTTGTGTATGGGGATAGATAGGAATCTTGTTTGAATCTTCTGCATGTAGTCAGTCAGTTTTACCAGCACCATTTACTGAATAGGTTCTCCTCTCCTCAGGGGTGGGTGGTGGAGGCTTTGTCGAAGATGAGTTGGTTGGGAAATTGAGGTTTTGCTTCTGGAATCTCAATTCTATTCCATTGGTCTATATACCCGTTCCTGTACCAATACCAAGCTGTTTTGATTATTTCAGCTTTATAGTAAAGTTTGAAGTCTGGTAGTATGATACCTCCTGCTTTGTTTTTTTTGCTGAGGATTGTTCTGGCTATTCTTGGTCGTTTGTGTTTCCATATGAATTCCTGTATTGTTTTTTCTGGCTCTGAGAAGAATATTGCTGGTAATTTGATGGATATTGCATTAAATCTGTAGATTGCCTTAGGTAAGATGGACATCTTCATAATGTTGATTCTTCCAATCCATGAGCATGGGATATTTTTCCACTTGTTTGTGTCATCTTTGATTTCTCTGAGCAGTGTTTAGAGTTTTCATTGTAAAGGTCTTTCACGGCTCTGGTTAGGAAGATGCCAAGGTATTTCATTTTTTTTTGTGGCTATTGTGAATGGGACTGTGCTTTTTATTTGGGTTTCTATTTGTTTATTATGGGTATAAAGAAATGCGATTGTCTTTTGCACATTTATTTTATACCCTGAGACTTTGCCAAAGTCCTTTATCAGTGCAAGGAGACTTTTGACGATTCTCTTGGGTTTTCAAGGTAACAATCATGTTGTCTGCAAAGAGAGATAACTTGACTTCCTCTTTTCCTATTTGGATACCCCTGATCGCCTTCTCTTTTCTGATTGCTCTAGCCAGGACTTCCAATACTATATTGAACAGGAGGGGAGAGAGTGGGCATCCTTGGCTTGTTCCAGTTTTCAGGGGAAATGGTTCCAATTTTTGTCTGTTTAGGAGTATGCTAGCTGTGGGTTTCTCGTAGATGGCTTTTACTATTTTGAGTATGCTCCATGTATGCCTAGATGTTCGAGGGTTTTTATCAAGAAGGGGTGCTGGATTTTATCAAAAGCCTTTTCTGCATCTAATGATATAATCACGTGGTTTTTGTTTTGACGTCTGTTGATGTATTTATTTACATTTATTGTCTTGCGAATGTTGAACCAGCCTTGCGTCCCAGGGATGAAGCCTGCTTGGCCATGATGGATGATTTTTGATTTGTGTTGTTGGATCTGGTTTGCTAGGATCTTGTTGAGAATTTTGGCATCTATGTTCATCAAAGATATTGGCTTGTAGTTCTCTTTCTTTGTTGGATCTTTACCTGGCTTGGATATCAAAGTGATGTTAGCTGCATAAAATGATTTGGGGAGGGTTCCATCTTTCTCCACCGCCTGGAATACTTTCAGTAGGATTAGTATCAGCTCCTCCTTAAATGTCTTATAGAATTCTGCTGGAAAGCCATCAGGTCCAGGGCTTTTTTTTGTAGGGAGTTTTATTATTACATGGTCAATTTCCTTGATTGTTATTAGTCTATTTAGGGTCTTGATTTCTTCTTGTTTCAACCTAGGCAGGTTGTGTGATATTAGAAAGTCTTCCATTCCCTTGAGGTTTTCAAGTTTGTTTCCATACAAGTGTATATAGTAGTCTCGAATGATCTTTTGTATTTCTTCGGGGTCAGATGTGACTTCATCTTTTGTGTTTCTGATTGTATTTATTTGGGCTTTTTCTCTTTTTTTCTTGGTCAGTCTAGCTAGGGGACCATTGATCTTGTTTATCCTTTCAAAGAAGCAGCTTTTTGTTTCATTGATTTTTTTGTATTATCTTTTTGTCATCTATGTCCCAGATTTGCGTTTTTATTTTGGTGATCTGGATTCTTCTGCTGAAGTTAGGGTTTTGGTGGTCTTACATTTCCAGCTTCCTAAGGTAACTTGTTAGGCTGTTAATTTGTGATCCTTCCATTTTTTTCATGTGTGTTTGTATAGATATGAATTCCCCTCTTACTACAGCTTTCATGGCATCCCAGAGATTTTGGTAAGATGTCTCTTCATTTTCATTTGTTTCCAGGTATCTTTTAATCTCTGTTTTGATTTCATTGTTAACCCAGGAGTTGTTTAGCATCCTGCTATTTAGTGTCCATGTCTTTGTGGGTTTGGGGGGAACCTTGTTGGTGTTGATGCTTATTTTTATTCCACTGTGGTCTGAGAAGGTGCATGACAAAATTTTGATCTTTTGAAATTTGTTTATGCTTGATTTATGGCCAAGTATGCGGTCGATCTTAGAGTACATTCCATGCAGTGATGACTAGAATGTATATTCTGTGGTCATTGGGTAGAGTGTTCTGTAGGTATCAATTAAGTCCATTTGTTCAAGAGTCACACCGAGGTTCCAGATCTCGCTGCTGATTTTTTGTCCTGATAATCTGTCTAGGGTTGTGAGTTGGGTATTAAAGTCCCCAGCTATGATCATGTGAGAGTCAATATCTCTCTTGAGTTTTCCTAGAAGCTGCTTTATGAAAGTTGGCACTTCTATATTGGGTGCATATATGTTTAGGATAGATATTTCTTGTTGATGGAGTGAAGCTTTTATCATTATGCAGTGGCCTGTATCTTTTTAAATTTTTGATAGCTTAAATGGTATTTTGTCTGAAATTAGGATCACGACTCCTCCTTTCTTTTGTGTTCCGTTTGCCTAAAAACTTGTTTCCCATTCTCTTACTTTGAGTCTGTGCGTGTCCTTTCTAGTGAGATGGGTCTCTTGAAGGCAGTATATTGTTGCCTGGTGATATTTTATCCATTTTGTCATTCTATGTCTTTTCAGTGGTGCGTTTAGTCCATTCACATTCAGGCTAATTATTGAAATGTGAGAGTTGGTCCCTTATAGAGTTGTTGTTGTTGTTCCTCTTTGTTTGTTGTCTTTCTTTTGGTTTTGGGGTTGGTTCGTGAGTGTTTAACTCTTTTTCCTGTACTCTTGTGAAGAACGTTGTTGTTCTTTTTTCCTTTTCTTCTGTATTTAGTACTTTCTTAAGTGTTTCTTGTAGAGGTGGTCTGGTGGCAGCATAAGTTCTTAGGGATTGGATATCTGGGAAAGATTTTAATTCTCCCTCACTGATGAAGCTTAGCTTGGCTGGGTAGGTTATTCTTGGTTGAAATTGTTTATCTTTTAGAACTTTGAAGACAGGGCTCCAAGCTCTCCTAGCCTGAAGGGTTTCTGTAGATAAATCTGCTGCTCTTCTAATTGGTCTTTCATGGTAGGTGATCTGGCCTTTTTCTCTTGCTGCCTTTAGGATTTTTTTTTTTTGTACCTACTTTGTTTAGGCGAATTATTATGTGTCTGGGAGTTGGTCTTCTCATTTGTTGTCTTGCAGGGGTCTCTGAATCTCTTGTGTTTGAATTTTCACGTCACTGATGAGGTGAGGGAAGTTTTCTTCAATAATCTCATGGAATGTTTGTTCCAAGGTGGCCTGTTTCTCTTTCTGTTTCAGGAAGGCCGATTACTCTTAGGTTCTTTCTCTTGAAGTAATCGCTCATCTCTAGAAGGTTTTGTTCTCTTTTTAAGCTTCTTTTCTATGTTTTTGACAGTTTGGGTTAGTTCTATATTTTGGTCCTCAAGCTCTGAGAGTCTTTCTTCGGCTTGGCTAATTCTGCTTTCTATGCTTATCAGTTTGTTATTTATTTCATTCACAGTATTCTTTATTACTGTTATCTCAGTTATCAACTCCTTCCTAGTTTCTTCTTGTCGCTCCTCAATTCTTTTTAATCTCTCCATTAATGCCTTGATATCTAGGTTTGTAGTTTGAGACCAGTCATTCTGGGGGTTCTTCGTTTTTGCATTCTGAAGTCAGTTTTCTCAGTGTCTTCCCTTCTCAGGGGTCTGGGAGAGACCCATATTCTTCTTTTGGTTTTTCTTCATTTGTGTAGATTTTTTTCTCTCTCCCCCTTTCCCTCCCCTTCTTTAATTCTGTTTTTCAGGGAAGGTGGGGTTGCTTTTACTTCTTTTGTTCAATCTCCTGTTCTTCCTTATGAGGGTCCTCTGGCTTTGTTCACTTTTGAGGCTGGAGTGTGGACTGGGGGCTGTACTTTTTGCAGTTTTGAGGTTTGACTGAGGGGGAAGCTGTGATTCAGAATCTATCTGCTGATCCCAGTATCCACCAACAGGTGTATGGGCACACTGGAATCTATTTCCCACTGCCTTACAATCTGTCCGTGTAGCAGGGTGTAGGTTTGGTCCCAGGGCAAGGACAGCCCATCCCAGGTCCCCGCCGCCCCGTCACCGGCAGTCCCTCCGTGCTCCTGTGGCCCCGGCTCGCTTGCGGGTACCTCCCCAGACAGGGCCCGTTGCCTGCCTGGAGGTCCGGTGCTGCCTCCACCCACCCACCGCCTGCGACAGCTATGGCTCTTGGGGCTCTGGTGCCCAACCCGGAGCGGCTGGAACCAATAATACCTTTCTTAACTGCCTCACTAATACCATATATGATTTAAATTGCTGGAGCCCTGGGTAGAGTAACAGAAATATGAACATGATATATGCCAGGAGAAACATGAATCAATACGATCTAGTTGATGCTTTGTCCTACCTTAGTGGGTTATCTGAATGAGTCTCCATGTGGGTCTCCAGTCCATACTTGCAAACGAACTCCTTGAAACATACTGGGCAATGGAAGACCTCATCAGCCTTCTTCTCCAAGTCACCTGACTGCCCATCCTCTACCATCTTAGGAAAAAAGAAAAACAAAGACATCATGAAGGAAGTCTTCCACATGGGTGGGCCTCTAAAGAGAAGCCAACACCAAATGCAGAGATTTCTAATAATAGGAAAGGGATGTGTTCCTCACCGAGTACTAAGGATTTGACAGATCATTCATTTGTTCACACAACAAATACTCACTGGACACTACCATCCATCCATCCATCCATTCATCCACTCAGTAAGTCCTCATGGGGCACCTAGTACCTGACAGACACTACAAGTAAAAGAGTGAAGACAGACAAGTCTCAAACACTTAGGAAGCTTCCATTTTAGGTAGAAAAACAATTTTTAAAGTGTGGAAACAGTTCTAAAAGTGCTTCGTTCCATCTCTGGGCTCAGCAGGGGGGCTCCAAAGAGGAAGTGCACACAGGTATTATTTTCTTAGACACTTTACAAAAACAGAATGGAAAAATACAGGTTAAAAGCTTAGGATGAATGTCTGCCAAGTTCCTACACTGTGAAAATAAAGATTAGAGGTACTTCTGACTAAAGTTCTGTGAGGAGGCACACATGTGCTGGGAGCCAAAAGGACCTTTTTAGCTGGTGTTGGGTCTTCTCTCTCTGACTCGGCATCGAGACTCAGTTTTCTTTTGGAGGACAGCCGTCTGCGCTTTAGAGGAGATGGAGGAGCTGCGGCCGTGGCACTGTTAGGGTCCTTCTCATGGATCTTCATATGTCTGAAAAGAACATGCATACAACATGATTTAACAAGAGTCTGTTCCTTTCTTTCTTTAAAATTTTACATTTTGGCAATAGCACTTAATGTCTCTTTCTTTAGTCCAGAGATATGGGGTACAATTTATACAGTTACTTCTGTCTTTTTAAAACTTTATAATCTCCTTGAACCTCTCTGAAAGCTCTTGTAAGTGCTATCCAAAAGTGTTGCTCAATGCCTTGCTGTTTGTTGGAAGACATTCATGAACTTAACCGGCATTAACAAGATTGAAAACAAACTATCTGGTGACTTGTTAAACTTATTCAGACAAATATTACTATTTTAGGACACATCATTCTATAGAAACGGAATTCTCCAATACTTAAACTGTCCCACTAGTTCATAAGCCAAGTAATAACTCTATATTTACCCCCAGAATCCACCTCCATCTACCCTTTGTACATGTCTCTCTTCTGCCTTTGGAAGCATTTTGGGGGTCAAATGTGAGATGTGCTGGCACAGCACATGTCCAGAGTGCTTAAGACCTCAAAGCCACTCCATGTCGTCCATGGTATTATGTGGATTTATAGACCATGAGAGTAGCCTGGACAGTGGAATGAGAAAGTTCCATGTTGCAACTCTGATATCTATGGAACGAGAATACACATATAATAAGAAAGTATTCGATAAAATATGTATATGTCTGCTCCACAAAGAGAGTCTTATGGGTAACCTGACTTAAAAGACCTCACTTTACTGAGTTCTAAAACAAACCCCTAAAAACAAGGTCCCAAGATATATAGCAAAGAATGACACTACAAATGACAAGTCAGTCTCAATTTCCTTGTTTTGCAACAAAAAAGGGTTTAGTTTGCTAATAACAATCCTCCTCCTCTTTACCATGTGACTGGCATTAAACTGTGCCAGATATAGGACTGTAGCCACAGTTTTTTATGAATAAGTATTTTACAGGATTATCTTACTTGAGAAGTTCTCAAGAGTGGAGAAAGATAGTAAAGTTCTCATGAACTACCCTGTCGACCATTCTGAAAATATGTTTCACTACCTTTTGCTATGCCCCTCCTTTAGAGGGGAGAGGCTGAGGATGAAAGGCCAAGACAGAGAGAAAGCCTCGTGAATCACAACCAGTTCCATATCGAGGCTGCTCAGGCTAATGGCCCAAGACAGCTGTGATGATGCCTTTCCCACAATGAACCCCTGCCCTGTGTCTGGGGGGCCTTTCTTCCGTGAGCATGTGAACATACAATGCTGGAGGCTGCCATGGAACTTCTCTGGTTTGGGTTTCACAGACACACTTTCAAGGGTGGAGAAGGTCCCCAGATTAGCCTCCTGCCCACACTATCCCCTGCCAAAATCACACCAGCCCCACCACCATCCACCAGCTAGGACTGCTGAAGACCGGCCTAACCTTGGAGGATATGGGACTTGGGAAAGGAAGGTCAGGTCCTCTTAGAGGGAATCAATGTGGTGAAGCAGAAAAATCTAGTAAGGAAAAGAATCACAGACAACCAGCATGCTACATACGCATAATTTCTTGCCTAGATTATGAAGAAACGATGCTTTATTTAGTTCTTGGCACCGAAAGCCTTGAGAAAGTTAATGGAAACAAATAGCTTTGTTCTAAGCACGGCCTCCATTCCAAACTGATTGTGATCTGAGGAGACCATCACTTAATATCGGCATTTGGAGGAAAAAAAGAAAGGCTGGCAAGTTTCTCCGGACATTTACCGTATGGCACATTCAATTTTAGAAATGTTAACTTTTGTATCACATGTTCTCACTCATGAGTGGACCTTGAACAACTATTATAATACTATAAGAAAAGGATTGGCATAGTGGGAATATGCTGGGGGGCACACCTCATTAAAAGGGGTGCCTGCATAACAAACATTTGTATACATAACAAATTGTACTTCACAACCTTAAAATAAAAATTTTAAAAAGAAATGTTAACATCTTTTCCAAAAAAAAGCATCTATGAACTGAGGAAGTGTGAAAATACCAAGGGATGTAAAATAGTATAAAACCTAACCTTTTCAATAAATCACTCAAAGCTAATTTTAAATCAACACAATTCACACCCTTTTCTACAGCCTATGTAATAAAAATATTAGAAATTAGAGACTGACAATTGTAAACAGTTCACAGGTCCATTTCAAGCTATATCTTTTCATATAACACAGCATTTACAGAAATATAGAATGACACTTTATTATTTTATTCTTGGGATTTATAAGAGAAACTGTTTTCACAAAGGAGAAGAAGCAGAGGGGACTGGGACAAGCACTTAGTAGGGGACTAGTGGGAACTCTACACAGATCACTATTTCCATTTTGCAGATTTGGCAGTTGAGGTGCCAGAAACGCTGACCTGCCTGCGACAGCCTTATTACTTGAACCAACACAAGTGTGCCAACTCTGACTATCATGCTCTTCCTCCTACCCCAAACTTGCCTCCAAAGGACACGCCAGTCGATTAACTCGGATCTGAATCATCAGCTGGAACCTTAGGGCTATGCCCTGAACCTAACCTAGACACTTCCTCTCTGGTGGACTGTGACCCAAAGTGGAACAGCTGGTACCAAACTCTAACCGTATTTCTTTCTTTTTTTTGAGTCAGAGTCTTACTTTGTTGCCCAGGCTAGAATGCAGTGGCACATCATGGCCACAGCAGGCTCGACCTGCTGGCTCAGGTGACCCTTCTACCTCAGCCTTCCAAGTAGCTGGAACAACAGGCACAAGCACATGCCACCACACCCGGCTAATTTTTTGATTTATTGTAGAGATGAAGCCTCACCATGTTGCCCAGGCTGGTCTTGAACCCGTGGGCTCAGGCAATCCTCTCGCCTTGGCCTCCCAAAGTGCTGGGATTACAGGCATGAGCTACTGTGCCTGGTCTAAACTCTAACTACATTTCAACAGAAGAGAGGAGCGGGTGAGGAGCCCATAGCTCGGACATGGAACATTACCTACCCCCAGTCTTGCTCAAGGACTGCAGTAACTCTGTCGTAACCAGGGCTGCCCCTGAACTGTATCACTTCTAGGGGTAGAGTGAGAAAAAGCAGGTCGAGGCAGTCTAATGGACAGCGACCCACTCCAGGTCTGCAACTGAGCCCTGCCAGAGCCTCAGGTTCAAAGCACAAGCTCTGTGTCATCCCAGGGTGAAATTTGTTTGTTGGTCACAACATGGAGAGCTCTCCATTTGTCCATTCAGTCACATGACCAACAGCAGTAGGCTCATCTAAGACCTCAGTTCAGTCAACAAGTGAGCTGCCAGGGCCTGAGAGGTTCAGCCAGATCTGCTGTTGGATATGACGTCAAGATTCCCCACTCTGAACTCTGCTCGGCTTCCCTGGCCTCCAACCGCAGGAGTGGCAACTTCAGCTGTTCATTTCCTCCCAAACACTCACAGGAAGTGGAGTTGGAACCAGAGTCACCGTGATGAGCTACTAATAGCCCCTTCCCTCAGAGTGTGGCCAAAACAGACAGCAGGGGTGGTGGGGAAGAGACAATTCTAATCTTTGAAGGCTTGGGTCTATTTCTTATTTCAAGGGCTAATCCATCTAATGTCCATGAATCCTATGTCAACAAATGACAGAGAGCCTCCAAGCTAGATGGAAGCTGAGAAATCATCTGGCTCCCCTCTCCACACAGAAAGTCCCTCTCCATGGCAGACTGGAGACATCACCATTTAGTTCTGTTTGAATACTTCCAGCAACAAGATGTCTCCATTTTCACTAGTTGTTCTAATTGTTAAAACTTCTCCGCCGGGCTCGGTGGCTCAGCCTGTAATCCCGCGCCTTTGGGAGGCTGAGGTGAGTGGATTGCCTGACACCGCGGGTTCGAG
>NW_007246552.1:47659-148719 GCF_000164805.1 Carlito syrichta
CAAAAAAAAAAAAAAAAAAAAAAAAAAACAACTTCTCCATATGGAGTCAGAAATTCCACCTTTGCTTTTAATGTCTGTCTATCTGCAGGGGCAACACAGCACCTGTCTATAGTCTCTTCCTCATGGCAGCTCTTCAGATAATACAGAAAGATCTTTGCATTTCTCTTCAAAATTAAACAACTACAGCCCTACCCCCAAACTCTGCTCAAAAGTCTGTTGAATTATGCTGGTCCTATCTAGACTTGGTACCCTCTCCAGTTTACAGATATCCTTCATGAAATGCTAGATTTCATGATGTGGCCTGAGGGCTCAGGACACCTGGCCTGGGCTATGACCTCCAGAAGCTAATTTAAAATGGGGGCCTGGGTCAGTGCTGCACTGTGTGTTTAGCAGAAAACCTTAGTTCCTACCGAGTTTACTGTCACCTCCGATCCCCATGATTCCTTCATTCAAACTGCTATCAAACCACGTCCCCTCCATTCTGTACCTGTGCAGTTAACAGATGTCTTTTCACCTTCTAGACTGGTAAGAATAAGAAAGTCTTACAATCTATGGTGTTGGCGTGGTTCAGAAGACTAGAACTTTCATGCATTGCTGGCAGGTGTGAAAATTGGTAACCCTCTTTCTGCAAAATGGCTAAGCAATAGGGATGAAAACTTTAAATATTTAAATCCTTACCCCTAGTAATTCTACTCCTAGACATTTGTCTTAAGGACTAATAACTAGCAAAGATCTATGTGCAAGGGGGACCCAGAAAAACCCAGAAATTTTGGAGGGCGAGCCTCTTGTAGTACAGGTTTCCCCTGCTAGGTAAGTATTCTAGGAACCACCAGTGTTAGTGTACCAGCTAGCACTGTTGTGAGAAGCTATGTTCTGTTTCAGTGAAATTTCTTTTGGAGATTCTTTGAAAGCGTTTGCCCATTTTATGATAGGCGATTTACACGAACAACCTGCCCACACCTTGCTGAGTGTTCAGCAGTTTTTGACCAAAAACAGCATGACCCCCATGCCCGACCCTCGCCGTTCACCCAGTCTCACCCTGAGTGACTTTTTTTGTTTCCCCAGATGAAAAAAAGTCCTCAAAGGGAAACATTTTGCCTTTGTGGATGTGAAAAAATAATGAAACAAAAACGGTAGAAGCACTAAAAGACATAAAAACTGACAAGTTCAAAAACTTGAGCCCAGAAGTTTGAGAACAACCTAGGCAACATAGTGATAACTCATCTCTACAAAAATATCAAAAAATTACCCAGGCATAGTGATGTGTGCCTATGGTTCCAGCTACTCAGGAGGCTGAGGCAGGAGGACTGCCTGAGCCTGGGAGGTCAGGCTGCAGTGAGTCATGATTGTGCCACTGTACCCAGGCCTAGGTGACAAGAGTGAGTCCCTGACTCAAAAAACGCCCACAACAGTTTTGAGCAGTGGAAAAAGCATCTTGATAGGTATATTGCATCAAATGGAGAATACTTTGAAGGTGATGAAGTTTAAACATGTAAGAATAAATACACTTTTTAATAAAGTCTAGTTTGTTCTGGGTCCCCTCCCTCATACAAGGATTGAAGCATCATCATAATCCACTGATGGCTACACTGTACAGATGCTAACCACAACAAGGTATTTACCAGCTGGGCTTACTATTTCTAACTGGCCGCTCTGCATTTCCTCTTGCCCTCCTACTGCCCATTCTCGACATAGCAGCCAGAGTGAGTTTCTAACACGTAGGTCTAATCATACCACTCTCCTGCTTAAATTCCTGTTCTTAAAATTAAATCTGATTTCATCTGTTTCCTGGACTTTGAGTGAGCACCTTGCCCTCTTCATCCCAAGGCCCTTTCTGACAGACTAGCACCCTCTGGGTCCCTCAAACTCACCCAACTAGTTCTCGCCTCAAAGACTCAGGCACCTGACCTGCTGCTCCTTCTGCCTGGGATGCTGCACCCCAGACCTTCCCAGGCCTAGGTCCTGCCATGCAGGTCTCACCTCACGCATCCTTCCTACGAGGCCTTCCCTGCGGCTCCCCTAACCCATCCATGCTGGTACAGTTTGAATCTCTATCCCCTCCAAATCTCATGTTGAAATCTAAACCCCAGTGTCGGAGGTGGGGCCTAAGAGAGGTGTTTTGGTCAAAGGGTCAGACCCCTCATGAATGGTTTGGTGCCTCTCATAGGTGAGCAAGTTTTCTCTCTTGATTCCTGTGAGATCTGGTTGTTAGAATCTGGCGTCTTCCTCCCCCTCTCTCGCCAAGATGACACACATTCCCTTTCCCTTCCACCATGAGTGGAGGTTTCCTGAGGCCTTAGTCAGAAACAGATGCTGATGACAGGCTTCCTGTACAGTCTACAGAGCTCTAAGCCAAAGAAATCCCTACCCCACCCTTTTTGAGTCAGGGTCTCATTTTGTTGTCCAGGCTGGAGTACAGTGGCATGGTCATGGCTCAACCACAGCCTTGACTTACTAAGCTCGGGAGATCTTCCTGCCTTGTATACCACTACATCTGCCAACACTTCAACAGTAGGAATCCTGCCACACTGTGGTCTAAGGAAGGAATTTTATCAGAACTTCTGGAGTCAAGTGAAGTTTTCTTCTATTTATAACACTTGGGTGGCTTTTACAGTGATGAACCAACACAAATATTAACAGATTAGTTTTTAAACTAGGAGAAAAAAAGTCTAAATCTGAGTAATTTGGGGCATTGATAGGAGCCTATTCTGAATCTGGGGAAAAGTTTTCCTCCTGTAAATGTAATCTTGCTTTCTAAAATTTGAAAAGGTCCATTTTAGTAGGGTGGGCTGCCTGTGAGAATACTGAAGAGATTGGAGCTAAGCCACACAGAACACCTTGTGAATGCCAATTAAGTAACTCCAGGGAGACAGGCCAATCCCTAAAATCTGCCCTTTCCTATCTCCCGGAATGACTTCCTTTCCACTTCCAAATACAGGAACTTTTCTGCTGATCTTTCTTAGGCATGTAAGTTGTTAGATTTGGGAATGGGGTCAGGCTCTTAGTCATTCATACACTGGCTTGCTCTGAGCAGCAAGCAGGAATTTGGGTAAATGAAGCAGCAGTATGGGCAGAAAGAAGTTGTAGTAGATAGAGACCATGTGATGTAATGAAGTTCTGCAGTGGTCTTTGGGCCGTAACACAGTTTACGTGTTAGATCCTGGTTCTGCCACCTTGTAACCATGAAGATTCCACAGTATCTCGGGTTACTTCTGTTTCAGTTTCCACATCTGTAAAATGGTGATAATGCTTTCGGTCTCCCAGAACATTGGTTTTCAAACTTTGGGCCTTTGACTAGCAGCATGGGCAGCACCCAACAGCTTGTTACAAATGCAAATTCTCAGACCCCACTCCAGAGTTGCAGTCTGGCAGGCTCTGGGTTAGGGCCCAGCAATCTAGGGTCCACAAGCCCTGCAGGTGATACTGAAGCCTGTTCTTGTGTGAGTACCACAGGATCACAGTGAGCTTTTTCAGTTCTTTGTACTGTTTGCAGGTTGGGTTGACTGTCTGACTAGGATGCTGACGTTTTATTGGATGCCAGTATTAAACCTCTCCCAGACTCATTTTCCAATATACCAGCAGTCTCTGCATCAGTTTACCAGGCATAAAAACTGAACAAAAAAGCTGGGAAATCTAACATTCTTAAATTCTTTTGGGGGCAAGATCTTCTGGGAAACTCTCAGTAAGTTTAAATGAGTCTCAAACCAAAGATTACCAACTGGTAGTTTTCCTCACGGCAGATCTCAGACATACTTCAAGCTCCCCCATATCTAATTTACATGTGATGGCTAAATCTCAGGATAGGCTGGGCATGTAGACTCACACCTATAATCCCAGCACTTTGAGGAGCTGAGGAGGGAGGACTGCTTGAGCCCAGGAGTTCAAGACAAGCCTGGGCCACATAGCAAGACCTCGATTCTATAAAAAAATTAAAAAATTAACCGGACTTTGTGGCACACAGCTGCAATCCCAGCTACTCGGGAGGCTGAGGTGGGAGAATTGCCTGAGCCCAGCAGATTAAGGCTGCAATAAGCCATGATGGTGCTATTGCACTCCAGCCTGGGCAACAGAGTGAGGCCCAGCAGAAGAAAGAAAAAGAGAGAAGGGGGAGGGGGGCAGGAAGGAGGGAGGAAAGGAGGGAGATGAGAGGGAGGGAGGGAGGGGGGAGAAAAGGAGAGATCTAGACACTTTCAGTATTTGCTAACTTTTCAGCCTTAACTTCCTCATAGGATTATTAATAGAGGAGCTGAATTATTTGGTCCGCTGTGTGAATGGCACCGTAAGGAAAGTCACTGTGCCAGTAAACAGAACATTGTACACAATGAGCGCTCGGCACTGCCCAGGGCTCGCCAAACTGAGGGAACAGGTTCAAACAGGTTCTGGCAGCCTGGTTATAGAAATATCCCCGTCCGTACCTGTTGCTAGCTTTTCTTGACCCACAAAGCCTTGTGATAACTAAACAGGGAATAAGTAAGATTAAGAAGCATCACAGCTGTACAACCTACATTTCTGGCCCAAGAAAAGTACGTCTTACAAACATCTGTGTATGTTTTCATAACAAATGCCTAGAAGAGGAGTCCAGGGTGGAGGGATGTGGGTGATGCTTGTAATGTCAAGTTCTGGGCAAGCACACAGGGGGATGAACTAGACAGAGTGGGAGAGGACTGGGGAGGACAGTAAGGCAGAAACCAAGCGAGTCCCAGTGTGGCCCCACCTGTAAACGCAAAGCCACCTTCTAGTAATTCAGGTGTTGTTCAGGCTCAGTCATGCTTGTCCAGGAGGTAGGTCACACCAGCTGTGCCAGGGTGTGGAGGAAGCTTTGACAATGCATAAGCACCTGTGCTGACCTAAAAGCCAGGCCTCTCAGAAAAAGTCTAGAAGTTATCCTGGCATGAAGTGTCAACCTGCTATCTATCGGCTTGCTGTGGGAATGTGTTGGCCAGGTGGCTCCCAGGACTCTCAGGATGGTTTTGGTGAAAAGCCTGGACACCACAACTACCCACCACTGGCCAGTTAGATTCCACTGCCTCTGACGTGATCGATGTGGCCCACGAAGGCAGAGAAAAAGTAAAGTTCTGCACCTTGGTCCTGACACTGAGGTTTATTCCCACTGCCCTCACTCAAGGTGGTGTCTATAAAGACCACATCTTTCAGAGCACAGATTAAATCTCTAAGAGACCCTCCTTCCCTGAAATACTAGGGCAATGCATCCCAAGGGTATCTCTCTCATCTTGCTGACTGCAGCTTAGCACTCTGACGGATAAAGCTAACGTCAAAGTTACTTCAAAGCAGGGGTATGCCAGAAGTTCATTTTCATGCTCCTCGTTAGCAAACGCTTTCAGGGATCTGAGCGCCACTGCTCATCAGCCCATAGCTTTTCTCTAACCCCAGACTTGGGGGTCACAGTTTTTTTGGATGGACCACTATTTCTGCTCTCCTGTCTCAGTACTGGAGATGACAGTTCCTTTTCTATCTTGGCCCTGGGCAAAGACCCTCCCAGATTCTTGGTACAAACACCCCTTTATTGATGGACTGAGCAAGAAATGTAATGCCTGAAGATTATTTTTTCCTTAAGAACCCAGCCAACCTTCAGGCAGGAAAAGGGAACCCTTTGGCTGCTGCATTCCACGCCTTTTTCCTCCTTCTGTGCTGACACTGGACACTGCTGACTTCAGAACAGAGTCAAGAGATGATATTCTCTAGCTACTTACTGTCTACTTAGAGAACAGAGGGCCTTTCTCTGCTGAATTTACAGCTCCTTCCTCCTCTACTGACTTTCAGATCCAGTGGTGGGGAGCTTGGCAGTCGGACTACGTCAACCAACATCAACCTTTTAAAAATCTTTAACACACTATTTCTAGCTGCCCTAGCTTTGAACCAGGACACCATAAACCCTCTTGGACTTTTATCTTTCCTTTTCCTTCTCTCGTTTTGCTAAAATAAATTTTCATTTGCTATACTCTCCATGCATTATTTAGACCCCATACCTGCTTACAAAATCTACACAGATACATAGTACATACTTCCATACAAAATCACAGATTCTTACAAATAATAATAATAATAAAGACCTCAGAGGTTGGAGGAGTTGACCTTTCTCTCAAACAGAGAGAACTCTTCTTATTCACACAGAGCTGAAATCGGTTAGCTAGGACCTTCCCTGGGTGAATCCAGAGAAACAAGTGGAATGTTATCATTTTCCCATCTGACAATTCATCAAATAAGCATCTCTGGGCAGCTGCCATGTCAAAATAGACTCTTCTTCTTCCCCAGGCTAAACTCCTTCAATTTCTTCAACATTCACATACAGCCTGGGGTCCAAATCCCACACTCACAGCTGGCCCTGTCCCAGTCTATTTACAGTCTTAGGTGATGAAGCCCCAGCTGAGGTCACTATTCCCAAAGTCCAGAGTCTGTTACTCTAAGGAAGGTCACTGCAAGCCCCACCACAGAGATAGGATTCCCCAGGCAACAGCCAAAATCATACACACCAACCCCCAAACCCAAGCTTTGTGGAAGAATGAAAACGCTGAAGTCACAGAGACCATTTCTCATTTCAGCCTTGAAGGGAGCTCGCTTTAGGCAGAACCTAGACATTCACACTTGTTTTCTTTTTGCAGAGGAGGAGGAGATGCTTATCTTCATAAAAGGTTGTGCTAAGTCACTGTTACTCCTCAGCTTCTTCCAAAAGAGGAAGGAGAAATGCTCAGGAAGGCTCATTCAAGATGGTCTGCCACATGCCCAAGAGGACAGTAGAAGGTACAACTAGTGGGTGCAGGAAGGGAGCTTGGTAAAAAGGAAAGCTACCACCACTCTGGGAACACCATGTTACAGTGTTCAGAAGTTAGTGAGAAACAGCTAAGAAGGAAGGGGGAACCAAGACCAGAGAGAATATGAATATCAATGAATACAAGAGCAACATCACCTGCCAAAACCACCTAAGCAACAGTCCCTCTGTACTGTACAGGGCAGTTTACAGCCACCTTTTATCTCAAATGAATAGATGTGATACACACGTGGCTTCTGCTTTCCAGAGATGGCACACAGAATCAAATGATGAGCTACAAGGGAAGAGTAGCACACTGTTTTACCAAGAGAAATCGAGGGAGAGGAGAGTTCGGGGAAAAAGGCTTCTGATCTTGGCTGGATCCACAGCATTACAGGCCTCAGTTTTTCCACCCATAAAATTGGAACAGCAGTTCTCTTGAGTGAGCAGGATTATATAAGCATGAAGAATAAGAAGTAAGTGCTGACACCACATGGCAATGAGCCCATTATGCAACTGAATCTCTGGTTTAAGGAAATACAAAATCTTTCTCCACTGATGGTCAAGAACCTCTCAATTAAGTATCCCAGAGCCCCGAGAGAACAGAGAACAGCCCACAGACACACATGTGTGGCAAAGGTGAGGTGGAGATCCATGTCATGAGTACACAGGCTACGACTTCTGTGCTTCTTGCTCACTTGTTAGGAGGAAAGGGAGGGGGGTAGATGTTGCTGCTAATCACCTTCCTTACAAATCAGAAGAGGGTTGACAGTGAGTGGGCACACTTTGATGTTTGCTAGCACCAGCTTGCTCAGCCCAAGCAGGTTGGACAGGTTGGATATTTAAACAAAGGCAGAAAAATGTGAGGCATAAAGCCCTAGAAGTGCTACACTGGAACGGCTACACTGGAATTGCCGCCAGCACCCTGCAGGTTTCAGTTTGTGATCTAACGCTACAAGTCAGTCTCCCTCTCTTCCCTCCTCCTCCTCCTCCTCTTTTTGACTTTGCCTTTTTGTGTTACAAAACTAAACTGGACACACATTCAGGATCTGTTCAAAGTTCTCGGGGCGTCAGGCAAGGGGCAAGGTGGGAGAGAACACAAGAGCACAATGTACTCCAGAGCAAGGGTCGTCTCCCCACTCACCCTAACCCTACCTCCAGCAAGCCCATCCTCTACCTTCCTTGGCCTAATTTCTTGCTCTCACAACTGCCCGCCTGTACAAGTGTAGGCAAGCATGATGCTCCAGATTTTGATGCCATCTACCAGTTTTACCTAATAAGACTGAGTTTTAGAAACACTTCAACAATATATGTCAAAAAATATCGCACTGCCTGCATTTGAGACAATTTCTTTTCCATCTGCTTGCTCTCTAGAAAACAAACTCACAAACACCACCTCTGCCAAAACAGAAGAAAGCTGAAGTTATAAATATTAGCATCCAGTTGGCCGAATAATAAAAAGCTGATTTTAAACCAGATCATAAATCCGAGAAACAATGACAGGACAAAAAAGGCTTGACAGGCGCTTAACACGTCCACGTGCTTGGACAGTTTTATAAGGTTATGCTCTCTGGCATAACTGAACTCAAACTGGTCCTTCAGAGAGAAACTTAGAATCTAAAGTAAGCACCAGTTACAAGTACATTTTTCAAATGTTCTTTCAAAAATATAAAATAAGCATGCTGATTGTTAAGGGGTATTAAAAAGAAGGGGAAAAAACAGTAAAAGGGAAAATGTTCTGAAGAATGTCAAGCTAGCAAACAGGTCACACAAAAAATTATCAGTTACTACGGGCCAGGTTTCTGCTTTGATGCTTTGTGTTTTTTCTTATTTGAATAATAAAATTCTGGGACAAGTCACGCTTACCCATTTTTTCCCTTAGAGTGTTGGTGGCTTTCTATTAATACTACTCACAAATTTCTAAAATGCAAAGTAAAAATTCTGGGAAAAACCACAAAATCATATCTAATAGTATAAATGCAAATCCACACTAAAAAATCTAAAAACACCACATAACAAGCAATAAAATAATATGTGACGTGTTCAAATAACAATAGGGATTTGCACAATTCAGAAACTGCAACTTAGCATATGGCAAACAGGTACTCTACAAAACATGGTTATCAGACTCTTGGGTTCTTAGAAAGCAGTCTATGTCATCCTCCATTGTTAAAGGGCCCAGAGTCTATTTTCTCACTTTTATAACTCCACATGGTTAACTCATAAAAGGAACTGATGGGGTATCTTAAGGGAGATGAGAAAGTAAAGTAACTACAATTTGTTGAGCAACTAAAGTGGCCCACAGGCTTGGACATATAACATTTAACCCTTATAACAAACTCTGTGAGTAAAACATTACCCCCGTTAAAGATGAAAACATGAAGCCTCTCTTGACCATTCCCAGAAGTATCCTTTATCAGTCCTAGCCAGAAAGGAAGAGTTATCAGAGAACTCAGAAGCATCACAAAAAATGCCGTTCCAGTGTAGCTTTTATTTAAACCACTACTGAAGTGAAAATAAAAGCACACAGGTTTCAAATCCAACCAATGAGATATAAAGAAAGGCTAAAATTGTTGAAATATAATCAAACAGTAAAGTTATGTGGTGAAAGCTTAATAATGCTATTAGGGGAAAACTAGTAGCTTACACATTCTGCTGTGATAAACAGACTTGTAAACGTTCACTCTTGAGGGGAAGATTATGGGCCTCTTAATGATGTGGGCTCTCTCTCAAGACAGTAAAAAGCATGTAAGTGGAATGATCAGGGAATGGCATATTATACTTAAATAATTTTTCTTTTCTAGTTAACAAATTGAAGTTTCAACCCCAGTTATAGAAAAGCTCTCTAAACTATACCAGAATTATGTGTATTTCTGTATACAGAGTACTAAACGTGCTTAAAACTGCTTTTGATACCCAAGTACTACCATGAAACTACAGTTCCATCCATTTGATGCTCAACATATGTAAGGATATACATATATGCGCCTTCTTATAATTATGCTAACTATGTATTTATCATTTACATTACATTTATGCAAACTCCTCACCAATGTCTGCAGAGAGCTGCATGTGTGACCACAGAACATTTGTGATCTTCTAAGTGGAGTTAAATGTGTGAAGATCTCTGGGCATCCCTGAAGGGCATTTTCTTTTGTCTTTCCTCCTTAGATGCAGACAACTGAATATTTTTTTCTTCTTTTTTCATATAAATATTTCAAGAGAAACACAAAATTCACACAGTCCTAGGCAGGGTAACCTACATATTTTTATCCTGCAAATAATTTCTTCCCATGCGAACTGTCCTGATACTTTCCTTCCTGCAGAGGAATATGTCAGTAGAAACAGGCACCTGGTGATTAAAGGATTCATTACAAGATGGGACTGGCTGAACCTCTGAGTGGTCACCTCTACCCTTGAGAAGCAGCAAGTGCCAGAACTAACTACAGGGTGTCCTCAGAAACTTGCTATGACCATGACAGAGGTTCACAGGGCCCTTCCTCTTGCTGGATATCAAGAGTAAAGAAATGACTGTCCCTTGCTCTCACAAACACTGTCCTACCTCTGCTCTTTCTCTCGCTTAACACTAGCCACCTGTTCCAGATACCCAAGTGCAGTTGTGCATGCCAGGGGCTGGCTTAGCCTAAGCATCTGAGAGTAGCATGCTAAATTCAGAGCCTCCCTGGTCTCATTTGTCATGGAGTAGGTCACATTTCTGTGCAGCTAATATTTTCTTCAAGCATAATAGGAACACATAAGCCTCTGTTCCTGAAGACTATCCGTTGTCCAGAGGCATCCTTGGGGCCTATGTCTCCTATACTTAGCAACAGAAAAAAGCATGCCCGTAGCAGTAGGAAATAAAGCCTGTGACAAAACAACTAGATGATGTTCCAAGGATTTCTCTTTCTCATCTTCACCCTTCTAATGACAGCTGAATTACAAACACATCCTCACTCTTCAGAGTATAAATGGAGAAGTTAGTCACGACAGTCTGCCCCTGCCAGGGTCTCCAGCGTATCCTTAAACATAATACACAGCCAGGTTCGGTGGCTCAGCCTGTAATCTCGCACTTTGGGAGGCCAAGGTGAGTGAATTGCCTGAGCCCGCGGGTTCGAGACCCGCCTGGGCAACTTGGCAAGACCTCATCTCCACAATAAATCAAAAATTAGCCAGGTGTGGTAGCGCGCGCCTGTAGTTCCAGCTACTTGGAAGGCTGAAGTGGAAGGATCGCCGGAGCCCAGCAGGTCGAGGCTGCGGTGGCCGGGAGCGGCCACTGTGCTCCAGTCTGGGTGACTGAGTGAGACTCCAATTCAAAAAAAAGAAAACAAGCCAGGCTCGGTGGCTCAGCCTATAATCCCGTGCCTTGGGAGGCTGGAGTGAGTGGATTGCCTGAGCCCGCGGGTTCTCGCCTGGGCAACTTGGTGAGACCTCATCTCTACAATAAATCAAAAAATTAGCCGGGTGTGGTAGCGCGCGCCTGTAGTTCCAGCTACTTGGAAGGCTGAGGCGGAAGGATCGCCGGAGCCCAGCAGGCCAAGGCTGTGGTGGCCAGGAGCGGCCACTGCACTCTAGTCTGGGCGACAGAGTGAGACTCCAACTCAAAAAAGAAAAAAACAACAAACAAACAAAAAAGAAAACAAAAACAAAAACATAACACATGCTCCATGACTCTACAGTTTAAAAGTCTATAATCTGCAAAACAAGGAGCAAAGTGGAAATCAACTCCCTATTTTCCTAAGGCAATTATGGTCTGCAAAATACAAAATGTCAATTTTAGAGACAGGCTTTATTCCAAATGAAGCACATTTTTCAACTTTCTGTTTCAAGTATCATTTCTTCATAGCTCTGCAGCCTGTCAGTTTCTAAAACAAGCTTTGCAAACTGCAAAGCTCAATGCCCTTTTTCCTACATTGAGCTCTCCCAAAGGGCGTGCTCTGGCTCAGTTTCCCAAGTTTGTTTTGGAAGACAAGCACCATTCAATCCAAATTTTCAACGTGGGAGCAACTGATAAAGAGTTCTGGGAAGTTAAAAGCTGGGGCCACGGTGATGTTTCCGTGATACATGTTTTGCACTTTATGGCAACCTGTTATCCTGCTCGGGAATGAAGCTGTGGTTACAAACGCTTGGGACAAAGGATTTTCAAAACTCAAAAACATGAGAATCCTCAGACAGGGAAGTGGCAACTCACAAAACTATACCAGCTATGGTAACAAATTAAGACAGTCTTTCCCCCATCCTTTCTCAAAATGAGCTGGAACTAGCATCACTCTCACCTCCTTACTTGCCAAAATATAATTACTTTTAGAATGTCACATTAATTTATTTTCTAGGAAAAAAGTCTAAGAAGTTACATGCTTAATCAGTGCTATAAAGCAATTGTCAATGACTATACATAATTTAATATGCTACCTTCATTCTGTGAAGTTTATTTTATTTTACCAATACAACAATTCTACTGAGGGTCCTCTTATAAAACTATAAGGAACACCTCTATATCAGCTAAGATTAACCTGCAACCTGGAAAGGATGCAACTCCCAGAATCTGTGTTGTGAGATGAGACCCACTGAGTGTTTAGCAACAAAAATTCTGGGGTAGACTCCAGATCTGCCTCAAGCAGCCAACAGCGGAGGGCTAGGCTCATCTGGAAGAGTGTGCACCCAAGGAGGTGTGTATCCCACGTGTGTGTATGGACAGCCTTCAGAGCAGGGGGTGAGCAGAACGTGGGGGAAGGATGAGCTGTATGGTTCTCATCTGTGCTATGTCCAGACTGGTCTTGTGGAATCAAGCCCTTGGAGAAATGAAAACCTAGAAATCCACACTACAGGGAATCATGCCACAGCGTGGTCCTACCCAACCTGTGCCCCTCATGGGAGAGATCAAAAATAAACTCACAGGAGAAACCAACTAAATCTGTAATTTAAGTAAATACCATTATCTATTTGGGATAGACTAAAAGAGCTCAGAGCCACGTCAGATGAAACTGGCACAGTTGAGGGAGGATCTATAGCAGGTTAGAAACAAGAAGGAATGGTGGTGCCCTGATGTGGGCACTCTGGGCGCCCTGTTCTCTGATCCCTCAGCTCAGCATCTGCTCTGAAGCCCACGTGAGCAAGCTCCTGGGCACTTGTTTTTCAATCCCAGCAGGTGTCGACAGACCATGGGAAGCAGTGGTAGTGAAAGGGGAACAAGAAAAAAAAGAACTTTGGTGCCAAGCACCACTCTCTCACAATCTACTAATTTCCTTGCATGCTCATCAAGACCTGGGTTTGCATTGCTCTTTTAATTTCTGCACACATGTCCCAGGGCAGCTCTGGTCCCTGATTAAAGTAACACAGGCCCACAGGTATGTGCTTGGACGAGATCACAGCTCACTACTGGAGTCTCAAATTCTGGAACAGATCCACCAGGGCAAATAAATCTAACTCCACTCTCTCTGGCACATTTTTATAATTTTTTTAAAGTACCATATTGTCAACAAATGAAGTTGGTAATGACTTTGCTGTGATAGATTATCAAAATCTGAATGTTCTTTTAACTCATTATTTGCAATTTTTTACAGAGATGTTAATAAATTTAGTGTGATAACCTCCAATATTCCAAACAAACTTTTATTATTTAAATTACAGATTTAGTGTAGCAAAGAGCAAAACAAACAAACTTTAAAAAAAAACCCTCTCAATTTATTTCTGGCATTATATGAATATATTTTTCCCTGTGGTACATAGAATATATACTTTCCCTCTGTGGTACATACATACTTAATATATTTTCCCTCTGTGGTACATACAACAACATTAGTAGCCATTTATTTGTATGTATTATTTAACAAACACTACTCTAAGTGTTTTGCATGTATTAATTCATTAATCAGCACAACATTCCTTTTGGGGAAGGTACAAATAATACTGCCATTTATAGATTAAATACTTAGGCACAGAGAGGTCAAGTAACTTATCACACGGCTAGTAGTGGAACAGTTCTCTCCCATTGTCATTATGGTGCTTTCAGCTCTAATAATACAGACTCAGAAATAACCCCCACCCAGGACATGTCCATAGCACATTGTAAGTAATCCTTCAGAGCCCTTTTACAAACATTATTTCATTTGGGCCCAAGTTCAGTATGTGGCATTACTAAGCCATTTTGTTTAAGTGTCAAAAAATTAAGAGACTGCCACAAAGTTCTACAGAATTAGGACTGGAACTCAGTGCCTAACAGTTTAGTCCTCTTCTCTGAATCAAGATGCCTTGAAATAAATAAAATCAGGAGAAAAAAACCAAAAATTATCACAGACAAATACCCCTAAGGCCTGCATTTAAAAAATATTAACAACTTCAAAATACAGTGATCATAAATGAGAAATGTATCTTAGGATATAAAATCAAGGGCTATGCTATAAAAAAAATTCGAGGCTAGGTACAGTGGCTCATACCTATAATCTCAGCACTTTGGGAGGCTGAGGCAGGAGGACTGCTTGAGGCCAGGAGTTCGAGATCAGCCTGGGCAACATAGTGAGACCCTGACTCTACAAAAAATTTTAAAAATTAGCTGGGTGTGGTGGTGCTATTCAGGGGACTGGGTAGGAGAATCACTTGACACCAGGAGGTTGGGGCTACAGTGAGCAATGCCTGAGCCACGGCACTCCAGCCTTGTTTACAGAGCAAAATCCTGTCTCTAAAAAAAGTTAAAAATGAAAAATTCAAGATCATTTTTCTTTTCTCTTTCTCTCTCTTTTAAGTCAAGGTCTCACTCTGTCACCCAGGTTGGAGTACAGTGGGACAAATCACAGCTCATGCTGCCTCAACTTCCTGGGAACAGACAATGCTTCTGCCTCAGCCTCCCAAGTAGCTGGGACTACAGGAGTATGCCACCACAACTGGCTAATTTTTTAAAAAAAATTTTTGTAGAGGCAAGATTTTGCTATGTTGCCCAAGTGCCCCGGCTTAAGCAATCCTATGCTCAAGCAATCTCCTGCCTCAGCCTGCCAAACTGCTGGAATTATAGGCATGAGCCACCGTGCCCAGCAAAAATTCAAGATCATCCCTAAGTTTACCCAAGTATACTCAAACAACATGCAGTAATAAAATTCAGTTAAAATAGTTGCTGCAAAACCTATTCCATGGTCATAGTAGACTATGCTAGTGACAGAGATAGTCTATCTTTGAAAATAATACTCTATGACAGCATAGAATGTTGAGAATAGGAAAAACAATGAAAGAAGGCTTGTTTCTAACTTGCAAAGTGACACAAAAGCTACAACAGTTATTTTTCACTTATAGGTTGGACACCCCAATCAGAAAATTCAAAAGGCTCCAAAATCTCAAACATAATGCCACAAGCAAAATTTCACTTTACCTCATGTGATAGGTCACAGTCAAAATTTCATTTCATGCACAAGATTAGCAAAAATATTCTATAAAATTAACTTCATGCTATATGCATATGGTGCATACGAAATATAAATAATTTTTGTGTGTAGACTTGGGTCCAGGTCCTATCCTTAAGGTACCTCATTATGTATATACAACAAATATTCCAAAATAATTTTTAAAAACCCCAAATCTAAAACAAGCATTTTGGATAAGGAATACTCAACCTGTTGCAGCTAAAAGCATGGCTTCTGAAGCCAAACAACCTTTGTTCAAATCTTAGCGGTATCTGTGACTTTGATCATTTTTTTCATCTGAAAATGGGATAATTATACAATCTTTACAAGGTAGAGCACATAAAAATAAAGAGAGATCAACAAGGAAGTAGAATACTTGAGCATTGCTATAAACCAACTAGACCTAACAGCATATCTATAGAACACTCCACCCAACAGCAGCAGAATACACACTCTTCTCAAACAGACATGGAACACTCCCCAGGGTAGACCATATGCTAGACAATAAAATAAGCCTCAATAAATTTACAGGAACTGAAATCATGCAAAGTATATCCCCCAGTTACAATGGAATGAAATTAGAAATCAATAACAAATTTGGGAAGTCACAAATTTGGGAAAACTGAACAACACACTCCTAAATAACCAATGAGTCAAAGCAGAAATCACAGGGGAAATTTAAAAATATGCTGGTCAGGCACGGAGGCTCTTGCCTATAATCCCAGTACTTTGGGAGGCAGAGATGAGAAGACTGCCTGAGTCCACAGGTTTGAGATCAGCCTGGACAACTTGGCGAGTTCTCATCTCTACAACAAATAAAAAAATTAGTCAGGCTTGGTGGTGTGTGCCTGTGGTTCCAGCTACTTGGAAGGATCACCTAAGCCCAGCAGATTGAGGCTGTGGTGGTCGTGAGCGTGCCATTGCACTCCATTCTGTGTGATAGAGTGAGATTCCAACTCAAAAAAAAAAAATTGCTGAGATGAATGAAAGAGAAACCACAACATACAAAAAACTTTTGGATACAACTAAACCAATACTTACAGGGAAACATATAGCTGTACAAGGGGGGGAGGGGCCAAAAAAACCCAGAAATATTTTTTGGAAGCCAGGCCCCTTGTAGTACAGGCTTCCCTCTCTAGGTAAGTGTTCTAGGAACCCACTGGCATCAGCATACCAGCTAGCATTGTTGTGAGAGGCTGCGTTCAGTTTCAGTAAATTCTTTTTTGGAGACTCTTTCAACATGTTTGCCCATTTCATGACGGGTGATTTACAAGAAACACCTGCCCATACCATGCCAAGTTCAGCAGATTTTGACCCGGAATAGCATGATCCCCATGCCCCACTTTCCCTATTCACCTGATCTTACCCTGAGTGACTTTTTTTTTGTTTCCCTGGATGAAAAAAGTTTTCAAAGAGAAACATTTTGGTGATGTGGAAGAGGTGAAACAAAAAATGGCAGATGAACTAAAAGGCATCAAAATTGACAGGTTCAAAAACTGAGCAGTGGAGAAAGTTCCTCAAAAAGTGTATTGTATCAGATGGAGAGTGCTTTGAGGGTGACTGAAGTTTAAACATGCAAAGACACAATTTTTCATAAATAAATTCCAGATTTTTGGGGTCCCTCTCTCATAAATGCCTATATTTAAAAACAAGCCCCCAAACCAATAATCCAATCTTATAAGGGCAAACTAAATCTAAAGCAAGAGGAAGAGGGGAAATAATGTTTAGAGCAGAAAATCAATGAAAAAGAGAACAGAAAAACAATAGAGGGAAATCAATAAAACTAAAAGTTGGTTCTTTGAAAAGACCAGTAAAACTGACAAATGTTTAGCTAGACTGACTAAGGAAAAAAGAGAACTATAACCAGATAAGAAAGAGAGGCTATCACTATGACCTTACAGAATAAAAAGGATTATAGGGATATCATAAATAATTATATGCCAATCAATTATATCACTTAGATGAAATAGGCAAAATTTCTAGAGAGATACACACTACTGAAACTTGATTCAAGAAGAAGTAGAACATCTGAACAGACATATAACAAGTAAAGAAATTAAATCAGTAATTAAAAAATATGTCCAGAAAGAAAAGCCCAGATAGTTCCACTGGTCAATTCCACCAAACATGTAAAGAGTTAATACCAACTCTTCATAAATGTTTCCAAAAAACAGAGGAGGAAGGCAAGCTTTCCACCTCATTCTATGAAGTGAGTATTATTCTGACACCTAAACCAGATAAAGACATCATAAGTAAACTGCAGACCAGTATCTCTTATATAATCTAAAGAAATTCATCAACATAAATGAAAATAACTATATGCTATGACTTAGTAGGATTTATTCTAGGAATACGGTAGTTTAACATTTAGAATAGAGGGCAAAAACAGATGCAAGAAACCACCTGACAAAATCCAATGCCCTTTCATGATAAAACACCCAACAAACTTGGAATAGAAAGGAACTTCCTCAAACTAATAATGGGCATATACAAACACAACTAACATACTTAAATCAGAAATAAGACAAGTATACCCATTCTTTTCTATTTGACATTGTACTGGAGGTCCTAGTCAGGGCAATTAGGTTAAAAAAAAAAAAGAATGCAGACATGATATAGGAAAACTTAAGGAACCCACTCAACTATTAGTGAATAGTTTAGGGAATGAATAAGTGACATCAGCAAGATTACAGGAAACAAGATCAATATATAAAATTTAACTGTATATGAAAACACTAGGAATGAACAAATGAAAAATGAAATCAGAAAGTAATTATACTTATAACAGCAGCAAAAAATTAAAATACTTAGGAATGCACTTAACAAAATAAATATAAAACTTGTACTCTGAAAACCATGAGACATGGTTGACAGAAATTCAGGAAGCCAGGCATGGTGACTTACACCTGTAACTTCAGCACTTTGGGAGGCAGAGGCAAGAGGACTGCCTGAGCCCAGGGGTTCGTAACCAGCCTGGACAACTTGGCAAGACCTCAACTCTACAACAAATCAAAAAAATTAGCCAGGCATGGTGGCACACGCCTCTAGTTCCAGCTACTTGGAAGGCCGAGGAGGAAAGATCACCTGAGCCCAGCAGGTCAAGGCTGTGGTGGCTGTGAGCATGCCACTGCAGTCCATCTAGCCTGAGTGACAGAGTGAGACTCTGACTCAAAAAAAGAAAAAGAAAGAAATTCAGGAAGACTAATCTTTCATGTTCAAGGATTGAAAGATTTAATATTGTTACGATGGCAATACCCTCAAACTGATCTAGAGATTGAACACAATCCCTGTAATTGTCCCAGCTGCCATTCCCCACCATTTTTTTTTTTTTTACAAAAATTGTCAAGCTTATCCTAATATACATATAAAAATTAATGCAACCCAGAAAAGAAACAATTTTGAAAAAGAAAAGCTGAAGGACTCATACTTTTTGATTTCAAGACGTACCAAAAAGCTGTAGTAATCAATACACTGTGGTACTAGTCTTAGGAGAGATGTATAGATCGGTGGGATGGAACTGAGAATACATAAATAAACCTTTACATTTATGGTCAACTGAATTTTCACAAGGATGGCAAGGAAATTCAGTGAGGAAAGAAAAGTCTTACCAATAGTATAAAAGACTGAACTTGGATCCCTTCTTTACACTATACACAAATATTAACTCAAAATGGATCATAAATTTAAATGTAAGATCTAAAACTATGACACTCACGAGATACCACTTCATACCTCCTAGGATGGTTGTAATAAAAAAGAGAAGTAAGAAGTGTTGGCAAGAACATAGAGAAATTGGAACCCTCAGACATTGTTAGCGGGGACATAAAATGTTGCAGTCACTTTGGAAAACAGTTTGATAGTTCTTCAAATTGTAAATACAGAGTTTCCTAAGTGTCTGTCAAGAAAAATAAAAACATATGTCCACAGAAAAAGTTGTACAATAATGTTTAGCAGCATTATTCCTAATAACCAAAAAGCAAAAACAACCCAAATGTCCATCAACTGATGAAATGAAATGTGGTATATCCACACAATGAACTGTTATTTGGCAATAAAAAGGAATTAAAATTCACTTAATCGTACACTTTACATGGGTGAAATGTATGGTATATGAATTATACCTCAATAAAGATGTAAAAAAATAAAATAAATGGAAAGTGCTTAGCCCAATGTCTGACTCCCAAGGGATCACAGCTTCAGAGATGATTATTTGTAAAATGCACTGCCAGAGGTGTCACTGTAGAAGACAGTACTTTTATAGGTGTGCTTAATTCGATCACAGACAGTGTCTCAAAGTGGAAGTTTCCCAAATCAGGAGTGATTGAACCTATGACCAAGAAATGTCTCATGGAGGACCACAAGTGGGCAGTGGTCAGGGTCACAATGCTACAAAAAAGATCCTCCTCACCAATGTGTCCACTGCCCCTGCCAACTAAGAGCTGGCCCATGGGGAGTTCCACTGAGCAGGGGCTCAGTGGGAAAAAGTAGGGGAGCCACTCAAGCCAACATGTAATACCTCTAGGACCAGATTTTAAGAAGGAAAAGTATATAAAGAACAAAGGACTTTTTGGGAAGGCTATAGGGTGAAAGGAGTAGGCCTAAACATTGGGCAAAATGATACCAACAGGCTGACATGGTCAAAAAACAAAAGGCAAAAATGTAAAATGTGTTAAAAAAAAAAAAAAAGTGACACTATTCAATTCCCTCTTTGCACCCAAAAACACTCCTGGGAAGAGATGAGGGGCAAAGAAAATAACCCATCAGGATTGAAATTTATGAGGAAAAGAAAAGCAAAACACTTTTAAAAGTTCTTAAAATATTCATACCTTTCTTGAAATCATATCTCATTTCTAGGAGTTCAGAGTGAGATAGTCATAGGGGTTTAATTATTACAGCATTACTTTCAATGCAAATAATAAATAATATTTATTGAGTGCTTACTCAGTACCAGGAACTGTGTGTGTGTGCTAAGCTAATCCTCATCATAGTCCAGTGAAGTAGATACAATTACAAATGTTGTTTTAGGCCGGACACCGAGTCTCATGTCTGTAATCTCAGCACTTTGGGAGGCTGAGGCAGGAGGAATGTTTGAGCGCAGGAATTCAAGACCAGCCTGGATAACAGAGCAAAACGCAATCTCCACAAAAAATTAAAAAATTAGCTGGGTGTGTTGGACTGCACCTATAGTCATAGCTATTCGGGAGGCTGAGGTGGGAGGATCACTTGAGTCCAGGAATTCAAGGCTGCAATGAACCATGACCTTGCCAGTGCACTCCAGCCTGGGCAACAGAGTAAGACTCTGACTCAAAATATATATAATAAATAAATAAATACATCATTTTAGAGATGAAGAAACTGAAATACAAAGAGGTTAAAGAGCTTACTCAAGGACAAAAAATTTACAAGTAGCAGAGACTTGAATTCAGGTGCCCAATTCCAAAATTAAGAAACTTACTACTATACCAGTATGTCCCAAGTATATCATCAGTGGCACATAAAATGATTTTAAGTAGAATAAACAGCCCATCTAATTTTAGTATTCATATATAATCAAATATAACTATTATATCAATTTTTAAAAAGTTATATAAAGTTTTCTTTGAAACAAATATGGACAAATTTTACTCAACTTTTTAAAAGAAAACAGATTAAGGACTGGACAGGAATATGGAAAAATAAACTCCTTAAAACATCTGCAATCACTCTATAAAGTATATTTTCCATTGGTTCATCCTACAAAATTTCAGTATGTCTACCACCAAGCTCTCTCCCACCTCTGAGAGAGCACCTTTCTCAGGAAGTAATGTCCTGACATTTTTCTTTTTCTTCATTTTATCCTGAAGGTCCAGGGCCTGCCAACTTAACCATTTACCAAAAGGGTCCAGGAATATTTTGCAAGGAAAAAATCCTTTGGGGAATCTAGTAAGCACACAAGTATTTTTTAAAGGGCAGGGATACATGAATTCTCTTCCCCCCGGGGTTCCTCTGTATGTGATAAGTTGCCTACTTCTGGCACCTAAACAAAGAAACTCCAATTAGCAGAGGAGGAATAACTCTTTCATCCTGAAGAACCCTAAAGGGACACAAACCTAGCCAAGACACCTTTATTTCCCACAATCAGACACTTCTAGCACCCCCTGAGATAGCATGCATAGCCAAACAAAACCACCTCTAGTTATTCCATACAGTGAACAGGACTCAGACTCTGCACCTCTAGACAAGTCTATCAACATCCAGGTGTCAGCCAGCTACCCAGCAAAGGGTGTCTTCACCCACCTGTGCATGTTCCCATTGGTGGTAAATGACTGGCCACACACAGTGCACTTGTAAGGCCTCTCGCCAGAGTGCACCAGCATGTGGCGATCCAGGGAGCTGGCCGAGCTCAGCGACTTCCCGCAGATGCTGCACGAGTGGTCAGCTCCTCCAGTGTCCGTGTTGTGCTGCGGAAGCCAATGATCGCAGTGGTCACTTAAGAAGATGGGTCAAAAACTTGGCTCTTAGGAAATACAAATCCAGAGCTTTATAAAAAACCAGTGAAGTATCATGGCTGTTTTTTCCTGTTTCATTTTAAAGATCTTCCTAAAGGGGCAAAAAATTTCAGGAACACAGGCAAATAAAATTTTTGTATGATCTTCCATTCCCATGTTCCGGTTTTGAAAAATACTTCTACTTACTACAAGGCTCGTCTTTCTTTGAAACACAGAGATTAACTGACTATATGTATTAACTCCTATAAGTAGGAGGCTCTCAACAACAAAGCAAATTTGTGAAATTCAGTTCTCACATTAAGAGTCAACATCCCTCTTTCAAATTTGATGACTTAGGCCTGCTGTCAGAGAGAGAGAACTGAAACCAGCACAGAGCACAGAGTTTTAGTATCTGAAATATAGTGAGAAGGAATATTTCTAGCCAAACTCAAGTTACTTTAGTAACTTGATATTATTATTCAGAACCATGTTATGCTTTTATTTATTTAATTAATTAATTAATTAACTTATTTTTTTGAGTCAGAGTCTCACTCTGTTGCTCAGGCTGGAGGGCAGTGGCATGCTCCTGGCCACCACAGCCTTGACCTGCTGGGCTCAGGCGATCCTTCAGTCTCAGTCTTCCAAGTAGCTGGAACTACAAGCATGCGCTACCATGCTCGGCTAATTTTTTGATTTATTGTAGAGATGAGGTCTCACCAAGTTGCCCAGGCTGGTCTCAAACCTGTGGGCTCAGGTAGTCCTCTCATCTGGGCCTCCCAAAGTGCTGGGATTATAGGCGTGAGCTACCACGCCTGGCCCATGTTATGATTTTAACAGATCAATCCTTCACTGTTCTATATTCATCAACAGTCGAGTCATTTATCAGCCAGAACAAGAAAGGGAGAAGGGTACATCTTGCAATAAGGAGAAAAGGTGAAAAACATCCCAAATCAAGCAAATCCTCTGCTACATGACGTATGTTCATATTGATATAAAGAATAGGGGCTGCACCTACAATCTCATTGTGTTGTAAGGGATCTGGTTCACAATGACAAGCCACATACAATGAAAGGTCTTATGCTTTATGGGTGACCAGTTAACTTGATGTTTGCAAATTTTTTTTTTTTTTTTTTGAGTTGGAGTCTTACTCTGTTGCCCAGACTGGAGTGCAGTGGCCGCTCCCAGCCACCGCAGCCTCGACCTGCTGGGCTCTGGCTATCCTTCCACCTCAGCCTTCCAAGTAGCCGGAATTACAGGCATGTGCTACCACGCCCGGCTGATTTTTTGATTTATTGTAGAGATGAGGTCTCGCTGCCCAGGCGGGTCTCGAACCCGTGGGCTCAGGCAATCCACTCACCTCAGCCTCCCAAAGGCGCGGGATTACAGGCTGAGCCACCGAGCCTGGCTGATGTTTGTAAATTTTGAGAAGGGATTCTGGATTGACCTGGGACTTTGTCACAGAATACACACACAAGTCATTTCAATACCCCACCCCCCAAAGTGATTTAAAAATATTAACTTTAAAACAGACACAGCCATAACTCATCCATTAAAATCCAATCATCCTGCCCTCTGTTAACAAAGAGTAATTTAAAACAAAAACAGAAAAGGGCAGCTCACCTGGCGAATGTGCATGGTCAGCTGGTGCTGAGTAGTGCAAATCTTCTCACACAAGGGGCAGTTATAGGAAGACTTCTCCTCTTTTGTTTCCTAAAAAGAGAGATTAAGAGGGAAGATAAATTTCAAATCATGGTCAACGAGTACCTTTCTTTCTGAAGAAGCACGTGTGCACTAAGTGGCTAAGAGCATGGGCTCCAGAGCCTGTCGAGGTTAAAAGCCTGGGCAAGTTGCCGTCCTGCCTGCCACAGTTTCCTCATTTGTAAGATGGAAAAAACAATACCACCTACCACATTGTGCTGTGATGCAGGTTAAATTAATTAACACATGCCAAGCACTAGAATAGTAGCAGGCTCATAGTAAGTGCTCAATAAACACTAGCTTTCTTATTACACAGGTACCACTTACTTAATGGTCTGTAATGGTGAAAAATTAAGCATCGAGTCATAGGAGAGCTAGAAAGGAGTAAGTTTTCCCCCAAGTCCAACCCAGGCTCTAGGCACTATTTCCCATTGGGCTGTGGGACCCACAAGAACATATGAGAGACAGTGAAGCCTCACCCTGCCAACAATGGGAGCCCTCAGTGCCCATCTGTGCATGCAATGGACAAAACATGGCTCCTTTGTCCACTGTCAACATCTGCTTAACAGTGTTCATAAATAACAAATGTAAAAATAAAAACCAATTAGTAGGAAAAAAAAAAACTCATTTAACTCATTTGTTGAACCAGTAGTATTTTTTCTGATGTCTAGGGAAAATAGATTCATTTTTTTTGTTTGTTTTCTTAAATATATTGAATTATGTTCTGAAGAATAAATGTCATTTTCCATAACTGTACATACAGAAAAGAAATAGAAACTTAAAAATAAATAAATGACAAATGAAAATATATTTAAGAAAGCTGCCTGCCAAAACTTTGATAGGAATGACAAATCAAATTGAAGACTTCCACAGAGGTAACAAAAGAACCAGTTCACTATCTGGTAAGGTGGATCATTTTATGTTCTCTCAAAACATACAAGACAAGCTCCTTTCAAGCAGCATATTTTACCTTTTTAAGAAAAAGGCCAACCCCTGCTTACCTAACCTTATGTTATAGTTCCTAGAGTTGCTAGTTGTACCCATCCTTAAGCCTCATAGGTCCCTGTCCCCTTCCCCAAAACTAAATGGACTAAGGCTTAGATGCCTCTCCCAAAAACTTGGAATTGGGATGCTCAGAGACTAAGATCAGTGGTTTTCGAAAGATCAGCAAAATCACCTGAGAAACTTTTTAAAATATAAATATACATTTCTAGACATGATTTTTGACATGTTAAATAAGAATCATTCAAGGGGTAGAAATTTAACCCCAGAAATCTGTCTCACAAGCTCCCCCGAAGATACTGTTATGCGTCAGGTTTGGGGATGACTAAGTTACTAAGTTAGGTGGCCAGGAGCACTTGAATTGAGAGTTCATGTGGAGTTGGGGCCGGACCCACGGCTTGAGCCTTGGCAAACACAAGCCATGGGAAGGCAGCAAAAGATGTCAGAGCTAACTGAAGCAGGAGATCAGGTAACCAGGAGTGGGGTAGGGGGAGAGCATTGTTTCTAGGGCTGGTCGCTCTGTCTAGGCTATGGGTTATCTCTTGTCCTAGGGTATCTTTCCATAGAACCCTTTTTTACTTGCACTCATCTGAATGAGTTTCTGTTTCTTGCAAATAATACTAATTATTGAGCACTTACTATGTGTTAAACTCTATATACAGAAGCAGTAGGTTTTTTCACAACCACTAAGAGACAGCCACTGTTATGAATCCCATCTTCTGGATAAGGAAACTGGAGTAGAGCGAGTCAGGTAACCTGTCCCAAGTAATAGAGTTATTAAGTAGTAGACATGGTATTAAAATTCAGGCAAGCTGCTCCACGGCCCATGCCCTAAATCACTATGCTGTATAAAGTCTGACCCAAAAAAGGATTAATTCCAAGGCACAGAAAGGAAATACCCTTGTGGATGCTTATGGGAGATGAATGGAAATAAAAGTCACCCCGAAGAAAATAAAAACAAATGGCGCCATAAACCAGATGGGTGGAGTGAACACATGGTGTCTAGTTCATAACCACTTTCTCTCTAGTTCCTCTTCAAAGGCTAATAACAAGTCTCATTCTAAGCAATAGGACCCTTTTTCTAATCTGTGGAATTGGGTCTAAGAACTGGATGTTGTACACATTTTCTCACTCTCAAAAAGAAGTAAGAATATAAATTCTATGGAAGCTGAACATCCTAAAGGCAAAAAAATGTCCAGTCTCACGCAGTTAGTCATTATGCTTCCAGTCCTCTCAGAGATATAATGGGATGGGGTCAATACCTTCTCAGTTCAATTCTATGACTACAATCAGAATGAAGCTTTCTAAGGGTCCCCACAGGTAAATACAAAAGCAACAGCAACAAAATAAAGCATTTGCTATAACAATGAGGGATGTCTCACAGCCCAGTCCAAAGCTGGGATCCAGTTCAATCTTTGGCATATTGTTGTTAAGAGATGCCAGGGATGTAAATATATCTTTAAAAACCAGGTCTACTAGTGGCCAGTCTCTTGAGACAGTTTTTGGGGGTTGTTTTTTTTTTTTTTTTTTTTTAAATCATCTTCCATTCACCTTGAACAAGACACCAAACACACTGCAACTGGTGGAGCTGTCTGGTATTGATTCTGGAGTTGATCACTAACGGACACAAACCTTCTCTGAGGTACGCTGCAGACCATTATACAGGCCCACCAAATCTAAGGTGATCTCTGGGAGGAGGTCTGCAGACTCAGATTTACTTTTTAAAATTAAACCAAATAGAAAAGTGAGCACTGCGATACTGGAAGAGGCCTTCCTGGGGAATTCTGAATCTAGATACTACAGTCATGCTGGTGGAAGGAACACAGTTCCTGAGCTGAAAGATAAAATTAGCAGCTAATGTGATAACTAACCATTCCATAATGAAACAATCTGGCACCCCTGTCAGCATCCGGCTGTGACTAATCTCTCCTGGAACTCTGAGCTCACACCAATGGGACTTTCCCCAGGCTCCCTCTCTCAGCCCTCCCTGTCCAAGTCACAGGTAAGAAGGATGCTTCCTTCTTCCCTATACTCTCTCCCAATGGGGTTTGGTTTTTTAGATTAAGAAGTGAATATATCAGGCTACCTCTGGCTCAGACTCCCCCTTTCAAAAACGAAGCCAGTGCACCAGGTCCCTGAAGGAGAAAGGAGGAGAATGAAAATGGCCCAGTTATACCTGCACAGCTGCTTCCTCATACTCAGGCATGGCGGGCGGGGGGGATGGGGGGATGGGGGGGTGGCTGTGTATCCTTCAGGGCCCTGACTACTATCTCTGAACTGGGGCCTGGACTTGAGCCAATTTTGAACTACTTAAGGAAAAGGCTCTTCCCTATCACTCCGCTTGTTCCTAACAGAGGAGAGAAGGATGATGGAAGATGACCTTGTCCATCTTATTCTTCTCTAAATTCCTGGCATTTGGTGTAGTAGCTGGAAGAGCCAGGAATATATTGTCAAATGGGTTGATGGATGGAGAGATGGACGGACAGATGGATGGATTCACAGTAACACGAGAGTGGAAGTAAACCTTTTCTTCCCAGAGCTAGTACTCCTTCTTGACTCAGGCCACAGTGATACAGGCTGAGCATTTTCTCAGGCACCCAGAGGAAGAGAGGCAAGAAAAAAAAGAGAGAGAGAGGAATCAATGCTCCAACCTTAAAACATCACTGAACTTTGCCAAGTCCCCAGCCTCGAGCAAGGTGTGGAGAAATGCACACTCCCACACACAGCTGGTGGGGTTTGGGGCTGGTACAACTCTTCCTGGAGGACAAGTTGTATCTAAAGTCTTAATTAAGATTCTACCTCTAAGAATTTATAGAAAACCATCATAGTTATACTCAGAAAATTCTATATAAGGACAGTCACAATAGGAATATTAATTAAAAAAAGAAAATCCACAAAATCCAACACGTTTGCTTTCTCATCTATCCCCGATTCCTAGGTAAACTCAGAAGTCTGTCCTGTTCCTGAGAGTTTAGTGTAGTAGGCCCATTAAATCCGTTAAATCAAAAATTAAACAATTCATGAGGAAGTCAATTCCTATTATATAGATTCAGAGATGAAACAAGAATTATTCTGTCTCCCTCTTCAACCTACCCTATGTGAACTTGCTGCCTCCATGAATATCAAAAACTCGTCCGAAGTGCCCCATTTTTTTGTAAATTAATTTAAAGATTCATCTTATTTTCCAACAGAGAAGACAGAAACTTTTATAGCAGCATTAATCCTTCCCAAACCCACCTGTCTACTCTTTCCCAATTCTGACCAATGCCCAGTGAAAATTCAAGAGGACTAAACAGCAACATTTTGTTGTTGTTGTTGTTGGAGTCTCACTCCATTGCCCAGGCTGGAGTGCAGTGGCACACTCACAGCCACCCCAGCGTTGACCTGCTGGGCTCCCGCAATCTTTCTGCCTCAGCTTTCCAAGTAGCTGGAACTACAGGCACATATGCTACCACGCCCGGCTAACTTTTTGATTTATTGTAGAGATGAGGTCTCACCAAGTTGCACAGACTGGTCTCGAACCTGCAGGCTCAGGCAATCTACTCACCTTGGCCTCCCAAATTGCCGGGATTACAGGTTGAGCCACCGAGCCTGGCCTAAACAGCATCTTAAGTGCAATTCCCTGGAACCAAATTCTGTGCTTTTTTAAGTATGGAAAGCTGAATGACAGCCTCAGCACGATCAGTACTTATTTGCTACCTAATCTGAAGGCACTTTAAAAGAAAAATCAAGGAGGTGACTCTTTTGAATTTAACCAGCTGTGTGAATAAAGAAACAAACCACATCACAGTGGAGGAGTCAGTCACGTTCTCTGCCATGGCCATCACATGAAGAAAGCTTGCGTACACATCAAATGGCGGGGCCAAGAATAAGAGTGCTTTCACCAACATGGACACCACAGCAAAAAAATATTTCTCCATGAAAGGAAACTGGCATAAGCTGTGAAAAATTGGTCCTTGAAAAATGATCTGGCTGGGCGCAGTAGCTCATGCCTGTAATCCCAGCATTTTGGGAGGCAGAGGCAAGAGGAATGCCTGAGCCCAGGGGTTCGAGATCAGCCTGGGCAACTTGGCGAGACCTCATCTCTGCAATAAATCAAAAAATTAGCTGGGCGTGGTGGCATGCATCCGTAGTTCCAGTTGAGGAAGAATTGCTGGAGCCCAGCTGGTCAAGGCTGTGGTGGCCATGAGCGTGCAGCTGACTCCAGTCTGGGTGACAGCGTGAGACTCCAACTCAAAAAGAAAAGGAAAATGATCAAGGCCCTTGGGTATGTCTGTTTCATTTCAAACGCTTCATTTCTAAGGTTTTGTCTGAGGGGAACATCTCCCAATATCCTCCTAAATTGAAACCACCAGACGTCACTGCCTAGGCATACGAATGCTCACCTGGTTCCTTCTGCCAATCCGATTTGGTCCTGGAGGCTTCGCTGGGGACTTGATGCCCTGGGGGCTCCCGCCATTCTCGGAGACCTTCCCTACACTCATTACCGCTGACATCATGGTGTTGATGGAAGACAGGTCTGAACCTTCCAAGCCAACTGGTGAACTTGACGTCATTGGGACAGGGATTTAAGCTTCTAAGAAGCCTCTGCCATAAAACTGAAAACCGGAAATTGCTGATGTGATCATGGGAAAGTTTAGCTTCTGTCATAGCCAGGGGGCACTGGCCATGGCTACTCTAATTGTAACTTGGGTCAAAGACTTCCAACACACTCCTTACTCAGTTATATCCCACATTTATGCCCAGAATGATTGAAGCTTTCATCTAAAAGAAGTCTTGGCACACCAGGGACTAACCCATAATCTATCTCCCTTCCTGAGTGTATGCCACTTTCAGGACTCAAAGTCACTGGAGGCAGGTTTATTTGCCTTTCCTCATCTTGGTTAGGCAGAGGTGGGAAAGGTCAAGACAACAATTAAAAAACCCAGGGAACTGCCATCTGACCAGCAACTTCCTAAGAACATTTACTCCCTCCTATTCCACAAAAGCTCTAGACCTAAAAACTAGTGATGAGAGACTTTGGGTTTCATGTAATGTCCTGCTGCGATACAGTGATTTAATGGGGAGCCTGAATTTCATTAGAGATTTCAGAAGCCAACCCTACCAGAATTACAACCAAATTTCAAGTTGACAAATAAAAACTTGTTTCTTTCTTTCTTTTTTTTTTTTTTGGAGTCAAAGTCTCTGTTGCCCAGGCTGGAGTGCAGTGGCACACTCACGGTCACTGCAGTCTCGACCTGCTGGGCTTAGGTGATCCTTCTGCCTCAGTCTTCCACGTAGCTGGAACTACAGGCACGTGCCACCATGCCCGGCTAATTTTTTGATTTATGGAGATGAGGTCTCACCAAGTTGCCCAGGCTGGTCTCAAACCTGTAGGCTCAGGCAATCCTCTCACCTCAGTCTCCCAAAGTGCTGGGATTATAGGAAAAGCCTGTTTCTTAAAAAATTACAAACAGGTAATATACCCCAGAAAATGGAAAGAAGACTTCTTCCCCGTTGCTAATTACCTCCATTTTCTGCCCCGATTGACAGACTATGAAATTTCCCCCTGATGTAGCTATCATCCACATGGAGCAGGAAATGAGTCTGGGATGACTTCTTTTCTTCTTCTCTTGTTGTCACTTGCTGACACTGGAAGGGAAGCAAAGGTAAAAAGATTCCATGAACATCTTTTCACTTAATGAAGAAAAACCTGAAACCATTTATTTGGCATAATCTCAGGCCGCTATAGTCACGAAAATAACAAGGAACACAAATGAGTGGCAATTTTTTTTCTTCCCTAACCCCATCTGTAGCTGTTTTTCAACCTTAACCCAGACCCTAGGATGCTGCCACGCTCACTCCCCACAGCCAGGAATACTCTGTAGTATTTTACTTTTTTTTTTTGAGTCAGAGTCTTACTCTGTCACCCAGACTGGAGCGTACTGGCATGCTCACAGCCCCTGCAGCCTCAACCTGCTAGGCTCAGGCATTCCTTCCACCTCAGTCTTCTAAGTAGCTGGAACTACAGGCACATGCCACAATGTCCAGCTAATTTTTCTTGATGTTACTGTAGAGATGAGGTCTCACCAAGTTGCCCAGGCTGGTCTCGAACCCACAGGCTCAGGCAATCTTCTCACCTCGGCCTCCCAAAGTGCTGGGATTATAGGCATTAGCCACCATGCCCAGCCTAGTATTCCACTTTCTGAAGCTCATATTTATAAACAGACACCAAATTTTCTTTCACATGGTGGTACAGTCCCTCATGAGGACTCTCACTCCACTTGACCCACCTCATGCCTCTACCTAAAAGTGATCAGAGACAAAATAGTCAAGGCATTCACTAAAGGCTCAGAGTCAGCAGAGTATCAGGTCAGACCTACAAGAAACTTGGTAAAAAGGTACCTGCATAATCAACGTTTATATACCTAACCCTGAATTGTACCCCACATCTTTATAATAAAAAAAAGAGACTTGGTAACCTCAGGTGATCCTCCCATCTTGGACCCCCATAGTTGTGACTATAGTTGTGCACCACTACACCCAGCTAATCTTATTCTTTGTAGGCACAGGGCCTCCCTGTGTTGCCCAGGCTTCTCTCTTTGAACTTCTGGGCTCCAGCAGTCCTGCCTCAGTCTCCCAAAGTTCTGGGATAACAGGAGTGCCACTGCCCCAGCCCTTGAATGCTTCATAGCTTAGGCGGCTTTCTCAGGTCCTGCTCTGGCACTTGGCACTTAGCCAAGCTTTGTACCTCACCAGGGAAGCAGGAAAGGAAATTCAGCCTCCTGACTAATATGAAGTGCTCCTGATGCCTAGGTATTTCACCAGCAGCCAGTCTATAAACAATTTCTTGCATACCTGGATTTGGGGTTTGACCTTTTTTCTCCAGTTGTTAACTATCCCTCTTAATAAAAACTGCTTCTCATTGTCAAAAAAAAAAAAGAAAAAGAAAAAAGAAACTTGGTAACGTGAAAAGAATGACCAAAGGGAAAACTATGGCCCGTGGCCATGTCACAATCCACTTCCTCAGGCCACGTGTGTCCCTTGTAACTAAAAGTACTATGGCTACAGGTATGGCCAGTAGGTAAGAAGTTCACAGGTAAACTGTTTCCCTCATTTTATCTGGGAAGATATACTATAGCAGAAGGCCTACCATTAAGATGATTTCCTGTTATTCCACAGTATGTGTCAATCAGCAGCTAAGGATCAAGCTTAGCATCTCAGCTATAGAGAGAATGTGTAAAAACAATACAAGAAATAACATGATTTTTCATGGTTTTACCTCCTCCAACTTTCAAGGATGTGACCTGGGATATAACAAACAGTGCCACCTAGAGCAGTTACACATGCGCGTGCAGCAGGAAAGCCTGGGGAGAAAACTTCATTAAGTGATGCCTCCAGCAGCAGAGAAGTACCAGCCTGAAATTCTACCCAAAGAGAATCTTAGGAACAGTACTTTCTGTGTCAAGAGACAAAAGGAGCCTTTCATGTTAACAGACTTTTTTTTATTTTTATTTTTTTTGAGTTGGAATCTCACTCTGTCACCCAGGCTGAAATGCAGTGCCATGCTCACAGCCACCACAGCCTCAACCTGCTGGACTCAGGTGATCCTTCCTTCTCAGCCTTCCAAGTAGCTGGAACTACAGGTGCTTGCCACCATGCTCAGTTAATTTTTTGATTTACTGTAGAGACAAGGTCTCACCAAGTTGCCCTGGCTGGTCTTGAACCAGTGGGCTCAGGCAATCCTCTCGCCTCAGTCTCCCAAAGTGCTGGGATTACAGGCTTGAGCCACTGTGCCTGGTCAACAGCCATTTTGAATACGTCAGCCAAATGGTTTTCTAACGAATCAGCAGGGAAAAGCACTAACTGCAGGAACATACAATTTAAGACTACAGACCTAGGCTCATCCCTACAACTTTTCCATAAGGAGAGGACAGCTATGGCCAAAGTTAAAGAAGAAAACCAAAACTCTTGTCTTTCCATATGCTAGGAGACCATTTAAATTTATTAAGAATTTTGCTTCAAACTTCCTGTTTTTAACTGTCTTTGAAAGTTGGTTTGGGTGATTTTTCTGTAGGGAAAACTGATTGACTGAGTCTAGGGGTTCAAGTCCAGCCTGGGCAACATAAGACCCCATCTCAAATTAGAAAACATAAGACACACACACACATATATGTGGTGCGTGCGTGCACGTGTGTGTGTGTATACAGAGGATGTCAAAAAATGTATATACATTTATTTAATTAATTTATTTTTTTGAGTTGGAGTCTCACTCTGTTGCCCAGGCTAGAGTATGGTGGCACGCTCATGGCCAACGCAGCCTCGACCTGCTGGGCTCAGGTGATCCTTCCACCTCAGCCTTCTAAGTAGCTGGAACTACAGGCACACACCACCATGCCCAGCTAATCTTTTTTATTTTTATCGTAGAGACGAGGTATTGCCAAGTTGCCCAGGCTGATCTTGAACCTGTGGACTCAGGCAATCCTCTCATCTCAGCCTCCCAAAGTACTGGGATTATGGACGTGCACACTGTGTCTGGACATGTATATACGTTTTAAGGAAAAGTATATATGAATAACAAAAGATAAATACAAGTTATAATTGACTTACGCAATTATGAGAGGTGCTCAAAGTGGTTACCATCAACATCCAGACACTTGTGAAAGTACTTCAAAACATAATACGTAGATAACATCTCTTAAAATGTGTATACATTATTTTGGCAGCCCTGATGTATGTGTGTGTGTGTGTGTGTGTGTGTGTGTGTGTGTGTGTGTGTGTATAAAATACATATATGATTAGGCACAGTGGCTCACAGCCATAATCTCAGCACTTTAGGAGGCACAGACAAGAGGACCGCTTGAGCCCAGGGGTTTGAGACGAGCCTGGGCAACTTGGTGAGACCTCATTTTTACAATCAAAAAATTAGCGGGGTGTGGTGGCACATACCTGTAGTTCCAGCTACTTGGCAGGTTGAGGTGAAAGGATTGCTTTAGACTAGCAGGTCGAGGCTGCAGTGGCTGTGAGCATACCAGGCACTTCAACCTGGGCAACAGAGTGAGAGCCCAACTCAAAAACAAACAACCAAAAAAAATCCAAAAGCGGTAGAGATTATTCAAATCTGGTAAGAGCTTATAGTAAACACCTTTAAATTTAAAATTCTATGTTAGAAAAAAAGGTTCTAATTCTATCACTGAGTAAGGAAAGAAAGTAGAGACAAGGGAAATAGTCAACAGGCAAATTAACAAAAATATATTCACTAAGCAGATCCAAATTGCTGATAAGAATTATTTTCAGTCAGTATGATATCAAAGATACATTCTTGCAAACTGTCTATGTGTTCTACAGGATGTAGAATGACTAGCAATAGTCACTATAGTTAACCAATGTAAGGGCTGAAAATTGCAAGGTCTTATCTCACTTGGAAAGGAGGAAAGCTGTGCAAATGTGTTTCACATTTAGTCTGGACAGGAAGACATTTACCAAATTTATTTCCTCCTTGGGGATAAAGTGTAAAGTGTGATATTACACACTGATGACACCAAGAGCACCTACATTTACATACTTTTCCTATTTTTTTTTTTTTTTTTTGGAGTTGGAGTCTCACTCTGTCACCCAGACTGGAGTGCAGTGGCTGCTCCCGGCCACCGCAGCCTCGACCTGCTGGGCTCCGGCGATCCTTCCGCCTCAGCCTTCCGAGTAGCCGGAATTACAGGCATGCGCTACCACACCAGGCTGATTTTTTAATTTATTGTAGCGATGAGGTCTCGCTGCCCAGGTGGGTCTCAAACCCCTGGGTTCAGGCAATCCACTCACCTCAGCCTCCCAAAGGTGCGGGATTACAGGCTGAGCTACCGAGCCCGGTTACTTTTCCTATTTTAAATGTAAGCAGATAGCAATTTTTTTAAACAGAGACTTCTCCTCTCTGATCTGAAAGTGTAATGAACAAAACTCTTAGGTATTTGAAAAGAAGAGTCATTAGACTCATCTCTGGGAACCTGTTTCAGAAGCAACCAATAAGATTGTACTCCAGCTTGTTCTTTTATTTGCATTCTCCCTTCAGGACCATGGAGCAGGACAGAAGGGGAAGAAACTGGTGCAAAGCACAATGGAGCTCACTGCTGTATGTTTTTAAAAAATCTACCAGAGCATGAGGGCTCACCTACGTGGTAATTTAACCAGAGCAAATTGGCTCATATTAGTTGATTCCACCTACCCCATACCCCCACCCCAGACTATACTGGGACAATAACCCAAACTAACACATCTAAAAACCCGATAATCTCAGGGAACAAAAGATAATTTGAACAGTTTAAGGCCCATTCACAAAGCATTTTTTTTTTCCGTTCTGGGTATTTATAATCCTAGAATTTTCTTTCTCTCCTCTGCACCATTTCTTTTCCCCGACATCACCCGTGATGCAAAATAATAATAATAGTAGTAGTAGTAGTAGTAGTAACAATAACAAAATATAAAAATCAGTGGCTCTATTCTAATACAATCCCCTCCAACTGGAATCAGAGAGGACTGGGAACCCTGACAAAGCTCCCAAGTCACAGATATGATCGATACCACCAATTGGACAAGTCTGATGTTTCAGTTTTTAACCCACAGTCTGAATTTGGGGGAAGGGAGGGAGAGAAAAGAAAGGAATGAGGTGTCCAAAGTATTCCTTCCTGTGAGACAAACCCTCAGCATCCTCAGATTTCTCAGCCCACATCTCAGGTCCATCAGATCAAGAGGAACTAGCAGTCACAGTTACAATTTCAACACAATTTAGCACCAAAGCCTCAGGATGACCTGGACAAGAGGAAGGACAATTCAAAGGGAATATGGGGAGGTTGGGGGGCAGGCTCGAGAAGACTCAACATCCAATGTTACTGTGGCTCAGAGAAAGTCAATAAAGTTTCACTGACCTGTTTTCTTTGTGTTATCAAGCTGCTCTTCTTACTGAGGAGCTGACACTGGCTGGTCCCAGACGTAGGCAGGGTCACACCTCAAAGCCACCACTCCTGAAGCGCAGAGTCAGAGCAACCTACAAAAAATGAGAGAAGGCAATATTAAAAAGGGCTTTCAGACCAGAAATGATCCTTTACTCAACATCACTGAAGTTACAAATTAAGACAGAACATCTCCCGTCTCCTGCCTGCAATCACAAACAAATTGTTGGCTATTCCAGAGGTGTCCCTTCAGCATCCAAGCAAAAGCGCCTGGAGTCACGTGTGTCCTGAACAGACAAGACACCACTCCCCCAAGCACATTCTCACAATATCCAGGGCAACACTACAGGAGAATGGCTTAGATCACTGGGCTCCAGGTGGCGCTTCCAGCATCCTAATGGCATGCCCATGGAAGATTACAATGGACCACCAGTTTTACAGGAAGAGAAAAGGAATACAGCCATCAGTGCTAAGAGAAACAGAGGGGAAGAAAGAGAGATTTGAAGAAACTAAGAAACATGCAACTAAGTGCCTTAAAATAAGGAGACAAAAATAAATACATAAATAAACTAATAAATAAGCAGACACAGTGGCTCAAGCCTCTAATCCCAGCACTTTGGGAAGCCGAGGTGAAAAAATTGTTTGAGACCAGGGGTTCGAGACCAACCTAGGCAACTTGACCAAACCCTGTCTCTACAATAAATCAAAAAAACTAGCTGGGCTTGGTGGCACATACCTGTTGTCCCAGATACTAGGAGGCTGAGTGCAAGGATCGCCTGAGCCCAGCAGGTTTCCAGTCTGTGTGGCAGAATGAGACTCCGACAAAATAATAAAAATAAATAAATAAGGAAGGAAGGAAGGAAGGAAGGGAGGAAGGAAGGGAGGGAGGGAGAGATTACTATATCTTTTCCCAAGTGAAGGTCCACATCAAATTGGACCTTTCCTTTCTGTAGGAAAGACGTAGAAAAAGGCTCGAATTACGTGTGCCTTTCAGGAGTTTGAGCAAGTCTGCTCTGTGATTTCAAGGGTCTCAAAGCCCCGCATTGGGAGAAGGCTGGGTCTGGCCCTGGACAAAGTTGGAGACAGCTGGAATTTCTCCAGTGTGTACTTCTGAATTATAACACACAGTCACATTCTCTCTGGCTCTGAAGCTGAAGAGTACTTCAAAACCAGGAGAAGATTCAAGACGTAAAGTAAACCATACAAGGACAACACCTGTCGAGAAACAACTGTAAGGCGTATTTTCTTGCTCTTATCTCCTTTTTAGAGTGTCTGGAGACAAGCCACCCAATCGTGTCACACACTAACATCTTGAATCCTACTCACTTTGTCCACAAATAGATACTGGACATCTTTGGCAGGCAAAGCCCCACTGTAGGCTGGTCCGTTGGGGGCAAGAAAGCCCACCAACCAGGCCAGGCATGGTGGCTCACATCTATAATCCCAGCACTTTGCGGGGGCGAGGTGAGAGGACTGCCAGAGCCCAGGGGTTCAAGATCAGCCTGGGCAACTTGTTGAGACCCCCATCTCTACAATAAATCAAAAAATTAGACAGGCATGGTGAAGTGTACCTGTAGTTCCAGCTACTTGGAAGGCTGAGGTGGAAGGATCGCCTGAGCCCAGCAGGTCGTGGCTGCGTTGGCCAGGAGCATGCCACCGTACTCCAGCCTGGGTGACAGAGTGAAATTCCTACCCCTCCCCCAAAAAGGAAAGCCCACCAACCCCATCTACGGAAGCAGCTACTCATTGATTCCTCAGTGATTCTCCCAGGACAACTGTCCCTCTTTACATTTCTGTTTCCATTTTCTTTTTCTTTGTGCCTTTCTCTTTTGAAAAAGTCTTTGGGTTCTAAACAAAGTATCTGGAAACAAAGAGTAACTCTCAGGGACATTCCCTGAATAGGATACAGAGACCCTGAAGCCTAGAGGTACTCTTATCACTACCTCAGTAGTTCATAAGGTTTCTTGCAGCAGGACCCTTGAGAATCTAATTAACATCATAGACCCCCACCCCATAGAAAAATGCACATATTCTATATTCAACATTTCATTTTTGTTCAGTATCAGTTGTTCAGTATCAGAAGGGTCAGGAACCCTAGAAACTCACTCAGAGAATAGGATAAGAATCCTTGTTTTACCTGATAAATGACCCACCCTCCCTTAGAATATGAATCAAGTCAATTTTACTAAAATTCCTGGGAGTTTTCAGAAATGTACAAAACATCCTTTCTGATTATCCCCAGCTAAACTTAAAGAAACATCATTTTAAAACAAAAGCAAGGCTGGGCGTGGTGGCTCACACCTATAATCCCAGCACTTTGGGAGGCTCAGGTGAGAGAACTGCCTAACTCCAAGGGTTTGAGACCAGCCTAGGCAACTTGGTGAGACCTTATCTCTATAATAAATAAAAAACAATTAGCTGGGTGTGGTGGCACACACACGCCTGTAGTTCCAGGTACTTGGAAGGCTGAGGTGGAAGATCACCTGAGTCCAGTAGGTCCAAGTTGCGGTGGCCGTGAGTGTGCCACTGTAATTCAGTCTGGGTGACTGAGTGAGACTCTGACTCAAAAAAATAAAATAAAATAAAAGCAAAGTTATTATTAATTTTTAAATTAATGGCAAATATTATTAGGAAGAAAGTCTGGAGAGAAGTAGTCTCATTTATTTTTCCTCTAGAAACTGCTGGCTGGGCACGGTGGCTTATGTCTGTAATCCCAGCACTTTGGGAGGCCGAAGCAAGAGGTTCGCTCGGGAGTTTGAGACCAGCCTGGGCAATATAGCGAGACCTCATCTCTACAAAAATAAAAAAATGAGCCAGGTGTGGTGACACATGCCAAGAGTCTATTACTCCAGAGGCTGAGACGGAAGGACTGCCTGAGCCCAGAAGGTTGAGGCTGTGGTAAGCTGTGCTCGTGCCACTGCATTCCAGCCTGGGCAACAGAGTGAGATTCCCAACTCAAAAAAAACTGCCAAGGTATCTGACCTATAGTTTTACACAGTATTAATCAAAACACGCTTCAGTGTCAGACACAAGTCTCTGGAATTAACAATTTCCCGAACATAACTAAAACTTTCAATAAAATTTGAACCCATTCCCTCCCCTCCTTTAAAAAAACTTGAACAAAAAGTCCAAGTAAGTAGCTTCCTTGAAATACGCAGATATCAAGGAAGAAAGATCATTTTAGAGCAAGAGGGCCAACCTGAGAGGCTTGACCTTGAAACGTCCATCCTCTGGACCTGAACTTGAGTGTAAATGATGTGAATACTGAGGCCCTACAATAAAGCTGAATAACAAGAGTTACCATGCTGTTTGTTTGGGGTTCTATTTGGCCTGAGGGATTCACGGAATTTAGAGAGTGGAAAAGTACAAGAGAGTAAGTACTCGGAAAAAACTTCAAGACACTCCTTACCTCCATCACCACCGCCTCAGCAAGGAAAAAGAAAAAAGAGGGCGGCGGGGGGTGGGTAAACTGGTTATACCTTAGAATGACTCCTTTTTTTTTTGAATTGGAATCTCACTCTGGCACCCAGACTTGAGTGCAGTGGCTGGGCGGCCACTGCAGCCTCGACCAGCAAAGCTCCGGTGATCCTTCCGCCTCAGCCTTCCCAGTAGCTGGAACTACAGGTGCGCGCTACCACACCCAGCTAATTTTTTTTGATTTATTGTAGAGATGAGGTCTCACCAAGTTGCCCAGGCGGGTCTCGAACCCACAGGCTCAGGCAATCCACTCACCTCGTGAGGGATTACAGGCTGAGCCACCAAGCCCAGCTAGAATGACTCCTGTTGGTGAAATGTGACAGACAAGTTGGGACTTTGGGGAGGTGAGTGGAGGCTACTGAATTTCTGGATTTGCATTTCCACAGGCTTTGGGCAAAGTCAAAGAAGACAGAAGGACTAGAGAGGGCAGAGTTCCCCCCATAGGGGGAGGAGGGAGGGGAAGGCCAGGCCCCAGCCAAAGAGAGATAAGGAGCAATGATATGTAAAGCCAGAAAGAGAAGATTAAGGGGCAGGTCTCCAGGTCTAGGGAGATAGCAATGAAGAGATGAAAGATAAGGGCCACATCCCAGCTTCTGAAGTGAAGGATTCTTGAAATGAAATCTAAACTCTGTCCTAAGGCCCCAGAAAACATGGAGTAAGTTTAGATGCCTAGGATGACGGTCGAGGCCCTGGAAAAAACGTTCCCATAGATGACAGAACAGTGGGCCTTACAACACTTAACCAGAATGGGTGCAATACTGAGCCTCCACAATGCCCACAAATGATGCCCACAAAAACTTGGGATGGTTGATCCATGCTGCATACAAGCCTAACTGACCCAGGGTTTGAGTTAGGGCAAGTTCAGACCCTAAAATGGTCTGAGCTAATAGGGAGCTTGACAATCAGCAACAAAAGCTTCCCTTGAAAATGGGCTAAGTCTTGAACCAAGCCAGTCTGGATATTCCACCAGGGCCATGCCTATTCTTCCCCTGCCTGCAAAGCTCGGGGCAAAACCATCTCTTCTAACCAGGGTGCTTCATATGCGCTCTGAAGACTGAGACAGCTGTGATGACGGCTCTGAGTTCCAGAAAGTTGATGTATTTCTTGGCTTGGGGTTCAGGCTATGCCTTGAATAGGGCGGCAACCCACGGCTGGCACAATCTTTGGTAAGACAGAGCCTTAGAGCATTGCAAAGCACCTCTTAGCATCTGAGCAGGCCCTGCACAACTGGGCACCATGAGTTGCTTCAGTCGCTTCTAGATCTTCTCCCTCTAGGTGAGGAGGAACTCAGAAAACGTGGAGGATGCACCCCTTGGCACAGGCCACATTCAAGACAAAGCACAGAGGTGAAGGGGTGGCAACCTCGGGACCCAAGAAGTGTGTGTGGGCCTCCTCTGGTTGCCTTCTGAGCTTCCCCACTCCTGTCTCCTGAAGACTACAAGAAGTGGTCAGACTCTTCACCTGTTTTTCAAGGTTCTCCATGCCTTGGCTCAGTTTACCTCCTGGCCTTGTTGTGCACCAATCTCCATGATTAACCTTCTTGGTTCCTTGCCCCAGAATGCTCACCTGCAGAACTCTCAACATCATCCCTCATAGTCACTTTCCACATAACGCCTCCCTGATTCCTTCTGTGACTCTTGGTTCCAAACCCCAGGACACTCACACCCACATTATGTGCCACTCGCCACATGCATTGTCTCATTTACTCCTCAAAACAACAACCCTATGAGGGCTATTCCCACTGCGCAGCCACAAAAACTAAGTTAAATCACTTGTCCCCAAGATCCTAGAGCTATTATGTGGTAGAGCAAAGTGAATCTAGTTTCTGAACACGATTAAATTTCTTTTGGACAAAATGTGTGACTCCTGGCACAGGGCTTGAGAGCACAGACGCAACCCCTTAGTCACTTTTATAATTTCTAAAAATCTCATCCTGAATCACCACTGCCCGTTCAGATGCTCAGTGTCTGGCCTTCCATTTTGCCTGTATCTAGGCAGGACAAAGTAGCTCTCCTCTGCCAGCTTCATCTCTGCCTTCCTCTCCCTAGCCAGAAGCAGGACTGTACTTCCATCTCAGATTAGAAGGCTCACTCCAGCAGGCAAGAGTTTGGAAACATCATCTTTGCTGTGCAGAGTGATCGGACATTTCATGTTCTAGAAGCGGCCAGGCAAGTGAGGCTGGAAGGAAGCCATGAGACTGCTTCAAAGCCTGAATAGTCCAGTGTGGGGGACCAACTCAACCAACCCAACATGACTCAGGGAGAAGTTAACTACTACTAGAAGCCCTGCAGCACAGCCTCCCCAAAGAGCATCACAGTTCTTTGTTAGAAATACAAGTTCCCAGCCCCACCCCAGATCTACTGAGCCAGAAACCCTCTGGGGTGGGCCCAGCGGTCTCTGTGTTAAGAGCACTCCAAAGGATTCCATCCAGTCCTGAGAACTGGCTTGTGTAGAAGGGTAGCATAAAAACAAGGATCTTTCTGAAAACCTTCTTAACCACAAGAAAGAGCTGCTAGTTTATCTACCCCCCACCCCCCACTCCCCAGCAAAAATCAAGGTGCTGTGGGAGAGGGGGAGGGAGAGAAAGAGAAAGAAAGGAAGAAAGAAAGAAGGGAGGAAGGGAAGGAGGGAAGGAAGGAAGGAAAGAAGGAAAGAAAGAAAAGTAAAAAGGCGAGAAAGGGTTGAATCTATGCAGAATCCATTTCTGCCTTCCTCAGGAAAAGAAAACATCAGGCAAACTGCAGTGCGGGTGGCAAGACTGCCAGGCCTGGGCCTTCACACCGTACTGGATCCTAAAAGCCACCTCTCCAGCAAATAGAACTGGCCAAGCCTGTGCTACTCCCTGAAACTTCCTTCTTGAATGTTATGCAACAGCCTCCAAACCTGAGTCCTCCAGCCAGGGTTTCTGATGGCCCTGGACACCCCCTCTGGCTTCACTGCCGCTCCTGGGCAATAAGGAATGTGCAACAAGGGCGTGAGAGGAGACAGGAGTTAGGGAGGATGACTCCCAGGGAAGGCAGCCTTAAGATTCCCTCCCACAGCCTCAAAAACAGCTCACCATCTCCTGCAGTTTGTTTCTTAATGGGACTCACAAGCATAGGAAGGAAAATGCAACAGAGATTATTCCTGCAGGGGTTACCCTTGCTCAGATCGATCTTGGCCTGGAGCACTTTACAAGGAAGAACACAAACTTCTGAAGCTCTTTTTTAAGAGGTATGCCAGCTGTCCTTAGGTAAAGGAACACTTGGATACAGAAGGAAGGAGCAGCTTAGGGCACAGTGACAGGTTCCACGAGAGAAGTACTTCTCCTAAAAGCAAAAATCACTTGGACATTTTAACTGTAACATTAAATACAACATCAGCAGGGAGGTGTGTGTTGACTGAGAAGACAGGGTCCCTGTCCACCAAGCTTATCTACATCAGTCAGATTAAATTGAATATTTAAAGCCTGAGCTGCAGAAAAGGTGGTGAGATTTTCTGGTAGAAGCAAGATAGAACCATATTGTGATGCCCCAGTCTCCTTCCTGCACCTTCTGCAAGGCTCTGTGATTCTGTGAAGGAAGGAAAAGGGCAGAGCCCGATGATAAGCTTTTCTGTTGGTTCATGAAGACCATGAAGAAGCTGACTCCACATTTTGCAGCTCTTCTCCAGGGAGCACGTCTTCCTGCCAGGACCTAACTACTGCCAGATTTGTGAGGCCAAGATGTAGCTGCCACATGGCAGTCATTTGTCACACAGCGCCCTACTCCCCAGGGAGGGGGACACAACAGCCTGCAGCACCCAGCTGTGGGAAGGGCAAAGTCCCTGGTCTGTTCCCCAGGCAAGTCAGACTTTTTCTAAACAGTTTTCGGCCTGTCCACCAGGCCCCAGTATTTCATCACCTCGCCTAACTTAGCAAAAACTTGTGTCGTTCTCTATTCTGCCCACAGAAGCTGGTGAGAAAGGGGAGAGGCAGTCAAGGAGGCATGTGTCTGATTAAGGGAACGCCCACATTGGACTGAAGGGGCAGAAGGCACCCTCCCCTACTCCAGGGGCAGGGAAGGGTCTCCAGGGCCAACGCTGAAGATGTCCCACAGGGGATTAAGTATAGCCTCTCCCACCCTAAAAACCATTCTGCTGGCTTATCTGGTAGACAAAGGTAAAAGAAAGGGTGGGGAGAGGGCGCCATGACACACCTGGGTTGAGGAATTTAAAAATAAAAAATAAGGACATTTCTATAAGTAAAAGAAAACAGGATTCAAGTCTGAGCATATCAGAAGTCTAGTGTGTATCTAATTATGTCTCTCCCACAGTAACCTCTTCCCTGACACCTAGGGACATTCACTATTTGTGACACAAACTGTGCTAGAGATGTGTTTTGTGTTTTACATACATCTATTTAATCCTTTCCAAAAATCGTACAAGGTAATGATTAGGTTATTTGCTGGATATAATGCAGCTCTTAAGAGGAAGGGCCAGGCTCTAGCCCAGTGTTGTCTGACTTTAAAAATCTTGTACTTTGCTGCTGTGCCACAGAGAGGATCACTGAAAGACCATTCAGAGAAGGGCCACAAGCAGGCTAGAGAATGGGAAACCAAGTCATGGAGAAATAAAAAATGACTGTACGAATGAGAGATGCTCAGCTTATTGGAGAGAAAGCACTGGAGATACACAAGAGCTGCTGCTGCTGCAAAAAGCTGCAGGACTAGTGTGTGGAAGGAGGGCACACTCATCCCATGGGTCTACCACAGCTGGAACACAGGATGTGTGGGAGGTTCAGGGAGCAGTTCCAGAGCTGGAACTCCATACTGTTATAAACCAGAGCACTGAACAACCAGAGCAGCTCTCAGAGGGAATGCAGTCACCAGGAGGAGTCAAGCAGAGGGTGAGTAGCCACTAGTTTAGAAGAAAGCAAACAAGAAAGTCTCAGTTCTGAGGGTGGGAAACCAGGGTAAAAGACTCCTCTGACTTTCAGATTCTGTACTTTACCTCCCAAGTAGCTGGGACTGCAAGCATGCACCACCATGCCTGGTCTACAGTCCTATACAACTGCCTAGCAGAATAACTAGGTTTTAAATTTTTAGCCAGTTATGAGTTTGCATCATTTCCTACTGCGTACAGTACATATTCACATCTGGACACTGGGTTTGTTTTCAAGTACTTAATGTGACTTGCAATTTGATAGTCATATTGATTCATTCATTCATTCATTTATTTTTAGCCAAGAAGCAATATCCCTTTAAGTTAGGTATTGAAACATAACTTAAAAGGTTTGTATCACTATGTTTCATACAGTGGCAGCATAAAGAAAAAAAATAATAAAGAGGCTGGTCCCTTTTGCATAAAATTGTTTAAGACCCAGAAGCACGCACAAGGAGAATAAACCATCACAGGATAATTTAAGGGGCACATGACATGGAGTCTTAAACCTTGGGACTGGAAACTAGCTTGCCACCAATGGCAAACTTAACTCTTTGAGCCTCAGTTCTCCCATATGGAAAGTGAAGGTAACACTGCCCTCCTTATCTTACAATATAGAAACCAAAGGAGCATTTATTAAAATACTTTACAAATAATACACCACACTCTACTATAAGCTATCAGTATACTCCTAACATTCCAGGTAGCCCTGGGCTGAGTCCCCCAGCAACTCCTCAATTCACCCAACTATTTCCCTATTGGGCTGCCAGAGCTTTGAGGTCAAGAGCCCAGCTTGGTTATCTTTTTAAAAAATTCCCAACCTAATCCACAAGTTGGACAATCAAAAATAAGTATGTGTTTTCATGATCCATTTGAGATGAAAATAAGCAAAATCTGGCTTCTCCCAAATGCAATCCAACTGACAATGAGCAGAACAGCTGTCGACACGCTCGCCATTGCTGTATGGCGAGCAGGAAATAAAAGTCCTCCAGCTTCAGTGCACTTCTGAAACCAATCCTGGTTAGCTTCACATTCGCCTCATCAAGGAAGTACACACTCCTAGCTCCCACAAGAACATGGTTCACTCTTTTCCATATTCACCGACACCTGTTCTTTCCCAGTGGCAGCACCTAACACCCAGCAACCTGCCCCAGACTCTCTGGCAACTGTAGTCATTGGACTGTTCGGGACACATCTCTGAAGTAGATCTAAGTATCTTCAGTCACATTTACAGCTTCTGGGAAGAAGCTGGGGTAAAGTTCAGCAGCAGCTTGCAGAGAGTTTTAGGCAATATCCTGCAACTCTTTCACAGGCCCTGAGGTCCTGGGGCTGGCCTTTCTGGACATGCTCAGGGAAAGGGCGCAGCAGCAACAGGATTCTCTACTTTTCTCCAGAGGAGGAGCTGTCTGCAAGCTAAGCAACCCCAGGGCAGGTGGTTAACCTCGGATCTGTGCTTCGCATTCCCAGAATTCAGGGCAATCTCAGGATGACACTCCTTAGAAAACCAAACCAACTCCGTGGAAGACAAAAGCGTTGTTTGAAATGCCTCTCCTCCAACAGCTTAGAGAAGATAGTGGAAGGAGGCGATCACATCTTTCCTCACCCACTGGAAAAGTGGTCAGCTGTGGTCAAAATTTCACAGAGAGTAATCAGACATTACAAACTGTCAGCTGGGAATGACTGTGCGCAGTGGGTGAGTTTACCGTGCCCAGCTCCCAGGAGTTTGATGGGCTGACCTCTATGCCATGTAACGGACAAAATTCTCTCCCCTCACTCCCCCAATTTTGCCTCTAAGAAAAATATTCACCACTGTGCCTATGAAGGAATACAAATGCTCTGAGATATAAGTGGTTGATAAGCAAGCCAAGCAAGAACACTGGTAAACAAATGGTTTTCTTAAGGTAAACTGAGCAGCTGGGTGCGGTGGCTCACACCTATAGTCCCAGTACTTTGGGAGGCCGAGGCGAGAGGATTGTCTGAGCCCACAGGTTCGAGACTAGCCTCAGCAACATGGCTAGACCTCGTGTCTACAATAAATAAAAAAATCAGCTGGGTGTAGTGGCGTACACCTGTAGTTCCAGCTTCTTGGAAGGCTGAGGTGGAAGGATCACCTGAGCCCAGTAGGTCAAGGCTGCGGTGGCCGTCAGCGTGCCACTGCACTCCAGCCTGGGGCAGCAGAGCGAGACTCTGACTCAAAAAAAAAGTAAACTAAGCAAACCAAAAGTGACTACTGGGCAGGATGGGCTACTCCATAGAGAGCTCGGGTGCAGTTGGGAGAGGAGGTGGCACGTTCCCGGACCAGCAGAGGCACCTCTGGGAAGGAAGGCAGCGGGCAGGCGGTGGGGGGATTAGCATGGCCCTGGAGGAAGTCCGAGGCACACAGGCCCTCCAGGCGGTGATTAGTTCACAACAACTGCGCTCCCTGGGGGGTCTAATTTCGTTGCAGCTTCACTAACACAAAGGGCTGAACCACCCCCTCCAGCCCAGGAGGCCCTGGAACAAGAATCGCATCCCCAAAGCACACTTGTTCACTTGCCTGGGATTGAGCTCACATGGGGGCACCAAACATGCCCAGGCTCTTAAATGTGGGTTCATGTTTTACAAGATCTTTGTAAGCCCCTAAACGTCCCCCAAATGTTACAAAGGACAGAAAGGAAAACTGACAAGGAGAGATAAACACCAGTGGGACAGGTCTCTTCCCTTAAACTCTCTCATACCTGGGTGAAAATTCAACCAGCACAAGAAGTACACCTAAAAGAGGTACAATGCTGAGAAACGTGCCCCTTGCTGCTCAGGAGAGCCAGCCAGTCCCCAGCAACCCACCTACACAGCCACCCTGCTCTCTGCTTGGTCCAAGGACAGCCCGACACTTCCACACAGTACCCATAGGTCAGATGCCTTGACAAGGAAAATCTCTGGAGCACACAGATTTGGAAGCCCAAGCTGATGCCCATTTAACCTAAGCAGTATGTAATATGAACATTCCCAATAAAAAGAACTGGCCTTTACCAATATTTTCATGACATGAAATTGTTTTAGCATACTTGTGAAGTCTGGTTCCACTTCACAGAGTTCTCCAACACATTTGAATCACAAGAATGAAGCCATCTCTTGCTTCCCCCCTTTAATTTACTTGCATGCCTTTTATCTTCTCTTAACAGTTTGCCATCCAGTGATAGGAGGGGCCTAGCCTCCAACAGCCCACACTTTTATCTCCTGCTGACCACCCGAAGCCAAGGGCTGGATTTCCTGCAGCTTGCCTAGAGTGGCTGTTTGACTTGTTTAAAATACTTGCCTCCAGACCTTGGAACAATGCCTGAGCAACACCTACCCAGCATCCATTTCAGCTCCAATTTAACAGCCTCCAAGTCCAACGGACTAGCACTCCCTGTGCCTCTGTGTGGGAGAGGCTCAATGCTTCCAAGAAGAGAACTTACTTTCCAGGCTCCCTTATATATTTGTTTTCTGTCTGCAGCAAACACAAGAGCTATCTTCATCAAAGTCCAGAAACCCCAGAAGTTAGTTACAGTAGCTCAAATTAAACATAGCTTACACTACTATTCTTAAAATAATTCAGTAGCATGTAATAGTGTCCTTTAACTATGGGAACTGAGAGCAGTACACCATGTGCTTGCACAAGCAAATGACCCGGAATATACCTCGCCCATGAAGTGTGGCCAGGCCATGGTCTTTGATGTCTCTCCCAGTCCTGACTCTGCACGTGAGACTTGACTCTGGAGATATCTGAGTGTTTTTAGATCTTGACTCAAAAGTACCTCCATCTGACTGGTGCTAAGAGCTTTCCTATGAATATCTAGGACTCAGGATAACAGCAAAATCCATTCCTTTATGCATTAACCAAGGCGGCTGTGTGTCACTTATGGGAGGGATGACCAAGGGATTCACACATCAGAGTATGGAGGACTCTGACTCTGTCATACAATAGGAGTTCCATTTTCTTTTTATTTATTTTTATTTATTTTTATTTTTTATTGAGTTGGAGTCTCACTCAGTTGCCCAGACTGGAGTGCAGTGGCTACTCCCGGCCACCACAGCCTTGACCTGCTGGGCTCCGGTGGTCCTTCTGCCTCAGTCTTCTGAGTAGCCGGAACTACAGGCATGAGCTACCACGACCGGCTGATTTTTTGATTTATTGTAGAAATGAAGTCTCCCTGCCCAGGCGGGTCTCGAACCCACGAGCTGAGGCAATCCACTCACCTCAGCCTCCCAAAGGCGCGGGATTATAGGCTGAGCCACCGAGCCTGGCTAGGAGTTCCATTTTCTTGGCATCCCATCAGCAAACATGAGGTTAATGGATTCAGAAGATACTAAAGTCAGACATTTACAACAGTGCCCCCAGAAAGAGTTCATCTATGGGGCATATAAAAAATCTTTTCCTAAAATCAGTTTTAAATAGGGGAAACTTGTGTGTCCAAATACCGACCCCTTAAGCACACAGGTAAGAGGGCTGGATGGGGGAAAGACGACAGCGGCAGCGAGGAGTAGTGAGGGTGGGATGCGCCATGGAGAAAAGGGTGGGGGTGAGGGACAGAAGCCAACTTATGGATTGAGTGCACAATCCCAGTTTCTGTGCCAACAATCCAAAAAGGGAGCCAGCATTTTTTAGCATCTTTTTTTATGAGGCTAGTAAAACAGGGTGTGCAGTGACCAGAGAAGCTGTGCTGTCCTCACACAAAACCCCAAACAATGCCTCTCTGTGGCCCCTCTCCCACAGGAGCAGGACCCAGCCCTGTCAGAGGCCCGTGGGAGAACAGGAGCCAGCAACTCGGCTGGGCCCCACCAGTCAAACGGTAAGTACTCTTCAGCATCCTCCATTTCCTCCCAGCCATGAAGTCAGGAACAACCTGTACAGACAAAGAAAATAAAAAACTTGCGAAACCACAGCAGTCACCACACTCGCTGAATATGCCCGAGGAAAGTTTTTCAAAGCTCTTGAAGATGCTTCATTATGATTCTGGAAAGAAAACAAGGTCCACGACACCCAGGCACATACATGTTCACACAAACCCAATTTCATGCTCTGCCGGCCCCACAACTGAAACACAGATGTCCAAAGAACAGCCTCAGCTACTTAACTGATTTAGAATGGTAACTAATACATTTCCATAAAGCACCTTAGAGGCTAGTGACTGCCTGGCACATTCCCAATCTAGAAACGCAATTTTCCTGAGGAAGAAAAAAAAAGTCTAACAGATTTTACAATTTGCTACCCGGCCACAGTGAGAAATGCTATTTGCAGGGAAGGAAGACAGACATGTGAGGAGAAAAGCACCACCTCTTTATTCCTTGTAGTTAACCTTTAATGTTGTGCTCTGGTCAAGGCAAGAATAATACTTTCAAGGCTTCCCCACAAGAAGCTACTAATTGTGGTGTGGACTTTTTTAGCCCTACAGCCAAGACTCACTTTTAATGGGATGAATTTGGAAGACAGATATGCAAAGTAATTCTAGTTCACCTACCTTATATGGAGGTTGTGAAAGTACCATGCTATAGGTTCTAATCATATAGTCTATGCAACTCAAATTTATGGCCAAATATTATTATTTGCAATCACAACATTAGACAAACTATCTTTTACTTTTTTTTTTTAGATTGTAGAAAGAGAAAGCAAAGGGACATATTAATGTATCAAGGTTGCCAGTCCTTAAAATTTCCACAGCTTCTCTACACTTATCACTCCTTAGCTTCAGTCACTAAGTACATATTTCATTGGGGGAGAAAAAATGGGTCTCCTCAGTTTCTAGCAGTTGGAGTTCCAGGCCTATCCTTGCTGCTTTCAGAGCATGCCCCATCCATAAGCAACATAAAATGGGCGTTCTCTGCAAGGCATTAAAATTAGTGGGTTAAAATGGTCTATACTGTTTTATACCCTAGATATAAGGCAAGAGACTTGTTATCAGTACGAAAACCTGAGCTATGATAATGATCACTGCCAGACATTTGAGGCTACTAACATTCCAGATGTTAGAACCACCAAGAACTGCAAGAAAGAGCCACTGGTCTCATAGGGTGATAGGCCGGAGAGACAGAGGAGATACAGAGAGGGAAATTCCAACCCAAGGGAACATGGAGGGTGAGCCAAACACTTCAAGGACTGCAGGGCTCACCAGAGGTAAGAGTCACGGAGCGTGAGGGCACTGGGGCAAAAGCAAACCTGAGCTTGAAGGAAGGATCCGGCTTTCAGCTAGCTACACACTGAAAGCTAGAACACAGGGAGGAGAAAAAGCAGACATCTGTTGAGTGTCTCACAATACTGAATTCATTTTTTTTTTTTAGGTTCATGTGCCCCTTTTAAATGAGATGACAAACGGTATATGGTAGAGATCATTTTTAATGCCCTTACTTGGCAAAAGAAAAAAATGGCAACCCATGTATAAATGTAAAAGTTTCATGTTTCTGGCCCATGAAAGCAAAACCCCTGGGAGCCATCAGAGCACCAGTGCATTGTGAGAATGGAGGGAGAGTGGAGTGGGGAAAATGGCAAAGATGCAGCTGGCAGAATGACACTGGGGTCACGGTGCTATCTAAGAGGGAGGAACTGCATCCTGAGACTCTGAAAACCCACTGAAGGGCCCTCCCAGCTTAAAAAAAAAGTTTGGGATGAAATAATTACTTCCATAGTTTAAAAGGCTCTGGAAGGCAGTTTTAAAAATGGACAATTAGAGGCACATAACCCAGTTAGGAGGCTACTGCAATACTCTACAGGAAAGACAAAAGTGGGAAGGGGGGGAGCAAGGACAATGTCACGAAGGGAGTACTAACCGAAAGGAAGCAGGGCCATCTACCTGTGAGGGCCAGGCAGGCATCCAGAATGATAGGGCAGGGGCACCTGCACTAGACAGGAATCATGAAGAGAACTCCTAGAATAAGAGAGAATAAAGAGCATACTGCAAGATGGTTATCAAGTGTCAGGATTAAGAGAAGTTTTGTTTTAAAGAAAATCTACAAATGTCCATAATAGTCAGAAAGGAGCAGATAGGAGGTGGTCTTGGGGGAGAAGGAAAAAGAGGACAGGGGGCTCCCAGACACAGGAAGATGAAACACCTGCAGCAAAACGTAACACACAACATAGACAACCCACATAAATAGACATGTTAATTGTCAGATCAGACTCTACTAATGAAACTGACCATCATAAGCTGCTAATGTAGGGGAAAGTACTTTAAAAGGTTTAATTTGAGGCTGAGGCAAGAGGATTGCTGGAACCTAGGAGTTCGAGACCACTCTGGACAACATAGTGATACTTTGTCTCTACAAAAATAAAAAATTCAAAAATTAGCCAGGTGTAGTGGCGCGGGCCTGTAGTCCCAGCTACTCCACTCCGGGTGACAGAGTAAGACCCCGACTCAAAAAAAAAAAAAAAAAAAAAAAGGAGGGGGTGCTTAATTTATAGAAGGTCACAAGCCTACAAAACAATATACGTTCTTTCCTTTCAAAGAGCCTACCATATAAAACATGCTAGATACTGGATAAAACATTGTATTGAATTGATCTGATCTTAAGTAGTTATGTCCAGTTAATGGACAGTATCCACTATCTGCACTGTCCAATATGGTAGTTGGCAGTCACATGTGGCCACTGAGCACTGGAAATGAGGCTAATGTGACCAAGAAATTGAACTTTTAGAATTTTATTTCAATCTAATTTAAACAGCTGCATGAGGCTAGTAGCTGTTGCACTAGACAGCACAGTTCTATGGTATTTTTTTCCTCCAGCAATCTTGGAATTACTAGATTATATGGATGCTCCCTGACTTAAAATGGGGTTAGAGTCCCATAAACCCATCATAAATTGTAAAGTATCTTAGGTAGAAAATGCATTGAATACACTTAACCAACTGAACATAGCTTAACCTGGCCTACCTTAAATGTGCTCAGAACACTTATTTCACATAATTTATACAATACTGTAGGAAAGTGAAAAACAGAATGGTTGTACTTATTTACCTAGTGTTTTTAAGAGTTTCAGTTTATAGAGGGAAATAATCCATGAAACCAGTAATAGCAGGTCATCTCCTAAGCAGGCTGACCTCTGCAAGGTGAGTCCTTACCACCCCGCCTCATCTACCCAAAACCTGCTTTCAACTTGGTCCCACCTCAGACATAAAGGTCAATGTGTGAAAACATGGGAAAATGTTTATAAAGTTGAGTCAGGTTTAAAAAGCAAGTTGGCATATTTAAGCATTCTACGTTATACTAACACATTTAGGGATAAAGTCTAGAAGAGGCTATCTGAAATCAAGTATATGTCATGGGAATATGATGATTTTAAAAATAAAACAAAAGAATAATTTAATGTCACCGTTAATTTCTAAATATGCTGACAGTATTTTTGAAAGTATACAAGAAATAAAATAATCAAACTTCAATCTTTCTTAAGACGTGAAACTGCTCATTGCCCTCCCTCCACCAATTTATGTATCTGTAGTCCACAGCTCAGTGTCTGGCACACAGTAGGCACATGATTCTCTCCGTCTGTAAATGTGTACTGAAAGCCTACAATGGACCAGTTGATTGGAACAAATGACATGCTTGGGTTGACAACCCTTATTTTATGTTATTTTATTTTTTTTAAGTTGGAGTCTCACTCTGTCACCTAAGCTGGAGTGCAGTGGCATGCTCATGGCCACGGCAGCCTCGACCTGCTGGGCTCAGGTGATCCCTCCGCCTCAGCCTTCCATGTACCTGGAACTACAGGCATACGCCTCCACACCTAGCTAATTTTTTGCTTTATTGTAGGAATGAGGTCTTACCACGTTGCCCAGGCTGGTGTCGAACCCCTAGGCTCAGGCAATGGTCTCTCCTCTGCCTCCCCAAGTGCTGGGATTACAGGCGTGAGCAACCGCATCCAGCAACAACCCTTGTTTTATACACAAGTACAGGAGACATATCCTTGAAACCAAACATAAAATTTACATGGCATTCATTTTATGAAAAAGACTCCATACATTTGATCAGATTTTCAGAAGGATCTATGATTTCCAAGAAAGATCAGAACTACAGCAGTGGTCTGAGCCTCTGACTTGACCACCTCTAGAGTTAAGGTGACCCAAAGACTTTCTCCTCACCATTATTACCCAGTTTCAGGCCACAATAAGTAAGAACACTAGCAACACCAAATCTTCTCATCTTCCCTTTTCTCGTGAAAATGAAATAAACCGTATAATTCACGTAAAACAGTATCAATATATGGCAGCAACAGAACAAACATTAGTCAAACTAATTTCCAAAACAATCCCCTAATGCCTATTCTAAAGTTATAATTTTAAAACAAATCCTCCAGAAAGAAAGGGGAAGGGCAACGTCACTGTCAGCTCTATCTATGATTTTGTGTGGTTTCATTCCCTCTCCATACCACCTCAGTTTTTCCAGGAATGATGCTGGGATTCAAGTTAGTGTCTTAATGGTAACTATTAGGTTAAAGCTTTCTGAGTGTGATTGTGAACATCTCTAAGCCATCAAAGATAGCAGTGATGTTTCCTGTAGGTGTAAATATGGCCCCACATTATCAATTCCTGGGAACCTCAAAGGGGTCACAGAATAGAGGGTGGTCTTATGGAGGATGTTTGTTTTGCAATTAACAAAAGGTAATGAGGGCCTTAGTAAGCCTTTTAAATGAAAGCCAAGAATTAAATCTGAGTCTCCCTATGCACTGAACAGTTCAGCTTACTTAAATTGCAATGCTTAAATAGGCTATAAAAGGAGGGATTATATCAACTATAAAATTCAAAAGTGAGAATCAGGGGAGTGGGAAATGTGACTATGATTAAAAGGTGTTGGGGGGTGGGGGTGAAGAGGCTCAGTTCTTGTTTTCTCTTTGTGTCCTTTGAAGATGAAAACTAACCAATTTTTTCTGGTCTTCAAGCTGTCAAGAGGTTAAAAAAAAAAAGACTATCTGAAAAAAATAAACAAATGGAACCTGTAGTCTCCCTTCAAACGATTTTGGGGGAAAGTATTCTACCTAAAGCCCTCAGAAAAATTTTTTTTTTCTAAAGTTGAGTCTCACTATGTCACCCAGGCTGGAGTACAGTGGTACTATTATGGCAGCCTCCATTTTCTTTCTTTCTTTCTTTTTTTTTTTTGAGTTGGAGTCTCATTCTGTTGCCCAGACTGGAGTGCATTAGCACGCTCCTGGCCACTGCAGCCTCAACCTGGTGTGCTCTGGTGATCCTTCCATCTCAGCCTTCTAACTAGCTGGAACTATAGGCATGCGCTGCCACGCCTGGCTAATTTTTGATTTATTGTAGAGAGAAGGTCTCACCAAGTTGCCCAGGTGGGTCTCGAACCTGTGGGTTCAGGCAATCCACTCACCTCAGCCTCCCAAAGTGCTGGGATTACAGGCTGAACCACGGAGCCTGGCCAGCAGCCTCCAACTTTTAGGCTCAGGCGATACTTCTGCTTCAGCCTCCCAAGTACTTGGGACGACAGGTGTGTGCCACCAAACCTGGCTAACTTTTTTTTTAAACTAATCTCGATCTATTTTCTAAGGATCACATTTTTATCTCTTATAAATGTGCCGAGGATGAGATCAAACTCAACATTCTTATATCCCATAGCATTTAGAAGACCAATAGTCATGATTCAAGATCCTGGCTAACTTTTTTATTTTTTGCAGAGATGAGGTCTTGCTATGTTGCCCAGGTCAGTGTCGAACTCCTGGGCTCCAGCAATTCTCTCATCTCAACCTCCCAAAGTGCTAAGAATAGAGGCATGAGCCAACACACAAGGTTCAAATATTTTTTGATAATAAAAAAGCATGTCAGTTACTTGAATTAGTAACTATCAATTCATTACTAGATTGGGAAGGGGGGGACTTCATGAGCTCACCACCTAGGTGAGAGGTTTAAAACAAACAAACAAAAACACAGAAAGGTAAGAGAATTAAGTGCTGGCTATGCAATTGTAAATTCAGAAAAAGCAAAGACTGGTATGGACTGGTGTAGTGTAAGCGAAAGAGTACGGAGGGAGAAGCTGGAAGGAGCTGATAACCCAGAAAGGGCCCCAAGAAGCCAAGGAGCCAGGCCCTGTTGCAGGGCAGGGGATCATTACAGAGGGTGTGGGGGCAAATTACAGGAGCTGGGAAAGCTGGGGTTGGGTCTGCGGCAGTAGGGGGTGTAGTCTGAGAAAGGTGATGTCAGAGTTTTAAGAAAACCTGTTTGAACATGGTGAGGGACTGCAGGGAAAGGAGACCTGACTAGAACCAGGAACAAAGGAAATAGGGAGGGGAAAGGGAAACCTGAGCAACTTTCAAAGAAAAGCAGCGACCTGGAGGCAAGTGGAAAGGACAGATAGGAGGCAAGTTGCTCTGGCCACAGGCAAATGTCCTGAGGCACTAGGATGGTGACTGGGAAGAAGCTTTAGATTGTTTAGGGGGTGGGGCTACATCCTTTTTAGAGAGGCTGAATGTGAAGAAAAGGGGAGGGGATCCATAAGGCCTTGGTCCTGTGGGATTCCTACTTTGTTGAGTGTGTCTGGAATGAACCCTTCCAGAGAGGCCAGGCCTGAGCCAGGTGAGCTGATAAGATTCAGAGATAAGAGGGTCACTGATGTGAATATGAAGTCCCAGGTAAGCCACAGGGACAAGAAGTAAGTGCTGCCAGGAATGAGGTCTCCAGGAGGAAGGAGAGGGTGTTCAGATAAGCGTGAAAGTATTAGCAGCAAGTTGGCAGAGTCTTCTTCTTGAGACAGAAAAGATGAATGAGTCAAAAGAAACACTGGAGAAGGTACAGAACAGAGCCTGTAGGTTGGATGGTCTTCATGGTGAGCACACAGTAGGCACTCAAATATTTTACTGATTAGTCATCTTCAGAAAATAGGTAGTTGGATCCTAGGCCTTGATGGATTAAGAAGCCAAGCACCCCGGGAGCTGGCAGTAGGGACGATGAAGCTGAACAGAGAGGCAGCTGGTGGTTAGCTCAGGTATTTGTGGCCATGTGACCTCAAGATGCTCTTGAACAAGAATGGGTACACAGGAGCAGCCAAGTGGCACTCTGGAACCCTCTCCTCCTACTCAGGGTACATATGGTATCCTGTTTCCTACTCTGGATGGCTGGCTGAGGACAAGGAAGGAAAACCCTGTTATTTCAAAGTGCTGTATCTTATATTCCAGCTATTAGAGGCAAGCATATTAATACTTCTTCCCAACAGATGCCCAATTCACACGTGGCAGCTCTCCTAAAGCGTAAACAAGCATAGATTCTATATACAAATACCAAAGGCACCAGGTCTCCCAGAGGTTTTCCAAATGCCCAACCCAAAATGGCTTTTCCTTTTTTTTGTTTTTTGAGTCAGAGTCTCATCCGCTGCCCAGGCTAGAGTGCAGTGACACCATCATACCTTACCACAGCCTTGACCTCCTGGGTGCAGGCATCCTTCCACCTCAGCCTCCCAAGTAGCTGGGGCTACAGATGCCTACCACCACACCTGGCTAATTTATTTTTTGTAGAGACAAGATCTCACTATGTTGCCCAGGCTGGCCTTGAACTCCTGGCCTCAAGGAATCCTCCCACCTCAGTCTCCCAGACTGCTAGGATTACAGGCATGAGCCATAGCACCTGGCTGACTTTTATATTTTTTTTCAGGGCTAAACTTTGAAACACTAACCCAGATGTGGCTCAGTGCAGAATATGAGAACCACAAGGGACTAGTTGGGGTTCCTTCTTAGGAGGTCTAAAGTCCACCAAGGGCACAGTGTTCGCTGGTCTTTCTCACAGGTTAAGTTGGTTTGGGCAAATCTGTGATTCAGTTAGTGTGAGTTCTTTCTTAGGTCAGTTCTTTTGTTCAGGTCTGACTCAAGATTTATTTCAATGATCTACACCTCTGTTGGGGAACCTAAGCAAATTAAATCATTTAAAGTGATGAAGGGAAAGGAAGTGGATGGGCCTTTAAAACAACTTGTGCAAACTGCTTCCTCCCTCTCCCCATTTACAGTCTCTGTTCTCTTCAATTACTAAACCCCAAGACAAGCAACAGCTCCTCAAAGAAAATGTCTAGACTCTAGGTCTGAATGTGAAAACCCCATGGTTAAGCCCTGGCTTGCAGAAAACTAAAAATTTCAGCAACTCTGGAATGAAATGTTATAGAGCTATACAAAGCTTAGCAGCTGTTCCCAGACAACATTAAACCCCAAAAGGGTGATGCTATCTTTATTCTGTACCTAGAGTCAAAGCTGGTCCAGGACAGAGCCACAAAGGAGCCGTCTCTGTTCTAGTCTGCTACACACAAAAGACAAAGAGTCAAGGGAACACATGGGCCAGCAAAGGGCATCCAAACAACAACCAATAATAAATCCACTTGGAAGAAAGAAAATACAGTTAATAATTAAAAATTTTAAAAGGATGTAAGGAAACCAAGTTCTCAAGGTCACTGGGAAAATCTGTTTCAATCAGTTCAAAATTTAAAAGATTAGATTGCATCTGTCTAACTATCTGAATTTCCCAAGTGGAAGAAGGCTTTTTATCAAGTTTCTTGGAAGGAAAAACACATTTTCTCTACTAAAACTAAAGTCCAGCTTCATAAAGACTTAACAGAAACCTTCTCCAGACCATCTGATGGACTCAGGGAGGGCGAATGGATAATAGAAAAATGAAAAACCTGAGAAGAATCACAAGGAAAGGTGATCAGAACAGAGCCTCTCTTTTCACACACCTAAAAATCAAACATAGGCTGACTGGAGAAAATGCGCTTCCAGTGTGATGGAACTGCTTCCCTGAGAAACCACTAGGCTCCTTCGTTCTATTTATTGTTCGGTGTTGAATGACTAGACAGCTGCTGCCTGGCCGTGCACCTCCAGGATTGGCCAACACTGTCACTAGCCCACCACACACGTAAACCACCAACGAATGAAGTTCGTGGTGAGGGGGCTTAACTCCGAATGTGAACTGTCACCAGCTTACCGCACTTCCTGCTAATTCTGCTAGACTGTCTCCATTCAAAAAAAAGTGAAAAAACGACCCACAGACCTGGTGGGTTACCACCCAAAGATCAGCAAGCTAAACTGCATGGCAGTTAAGGAGTGGACTGTGGAGCCACATTGCCTGGGTTTAAATCCTGCCTCTACTGCTCATCAGCTATGGGAAGTGGCCTGACTGTGAGGCACTGCCTTTAGGCAATTAGGGAATCTCTCTGTGACTGCCGTGAGAAATAGATGAGTCAAATCTGTAAGGTGGGACACACAGTACCATCCCCTAAGTGCTTGCCATTATCATATGTGCTCACACCTAAGCACAGGTATACTGCACATACACACTAACAAGTACCTTTCATTACTTCAGGCTTAATTCACCAATCATAAATTCAACTGACGCTAAAGACATTCTTTTTTTTTTTTTGAGTTGGAGTCTCACTCTGTCACCCAGACTGGAGTGCAGTGGCCGCTCCCGGTCACCACAGCCTCGACCTGCTGGGCTCCGGCGATCCTTCCGCCTCAGTCTTCCAAGGAGCTGGAATTACAAGCATGCGCTACCACATCCGGCTGATTTTTTGATTTATTGTAGAGATGAGGTCTCACCAAGCTGTCCAGGCTGGTCTCAAACCCGTGAGCTCAGGCAATCCTCTCACCTCGGCCTCCCAAAGTGCTGGGATTATAGGCATGAGCCCGGCCTGCAGAGCTTACTTTAACAGATTTCTCGGCCCCACCTCCACAGTTTCTGATTCAGATGTTCATCACTCAATATCCATGTGTTCCTCTACATTTCCCAGCACCCCTGTACCCTGTGGTCAGGCAGGCCACATGACTATTTCTGGCCAATTGTGAGCACAAGTACACCTATCACTTCCAGGCTGCAGCTTTTCAAAGCTGATGTGTAACCCTCTAGCTCTTTCCTTCCAGTGACAGCCTGGAAGCATAGCAGAGGAGGGTATAAGATGACAGCAGCCTGGATCCCTGGGTCACTACTTGGAAGAGAACTATACTAGAGAGCTGCTAAATCTGCAGAGGATTTGACATAAACAAGTTATGATTTTTATGGATTGAGCCATTGGGATTTCAGGGTTTGTCTGATACTTCAACACAGTTTCACTAACCCTGACTTAACCAATGCCTACTATTGTTACAAAATGATTATCCACATTATCAGTCTTAAGTCCAACCCATCAAACACAGATGTGAGGTACTTTATCAAATCAGTCAGCCAGGATTTCTATCCTATTCTCTCTCACTTTTATTTACCAAAATAGATGATTTTTTTAAAATGTCCTATTTTGGGTCTTTTTATCACCAAATAGAAAAATTCTTCATTGCAATATGTTTATGCAACAGTTGCTAATAATTTAGAAAGTTCAATACGCTAAGATGTATTGAAAATGTCAGTCGGAAGGGAAGGGTATACCTCATCAACAAAGGTACCTGCATAATCAACGTCTGTATACCTAAGCCTGAATTATACCTCATATCTTTATAATAAAAAAAAAAGAAAATGTCAGCTGGGCATGGTGGTTCACACTTGGAATTCACTTTGGGAGGCAGGACTGCCAGAGCCCAGGAGTTTGAGACCAGCCTGGACAACTTGGCAAGATCTCATCTCTACCATGAATCAAGAAAAAGTAGTCAGGCGTGGTGGCACACACCTGTAGTTACAGCTACTTGTAAGACTGAGGTGGAAGGATTGCCTGAGCCCAGCAGGTCGAGGCTACGGTGGCCATGAGCACGCCACTGTACTCTAGTCTAGGCTCCAACTCAAAGAAAAGAAAATGTGAAAAGTAAATACACTGAAGAATTTGAATCAAGAGCTCTATGAAACAAAGCATGTTGTGTATGTGCATATACATATGCATACACACGTGTTAAGTGTGTAAGCTCTCACTACTGGTATCCCGTGACTCTAATTCAGCTCCTGCAGGGCAGACCAGGAGTAAAGGATTTAGATTTTATTTATTTAATCATGTGTAAACTGATAGCCTATTTTGCCAAAATAGGAGAAGGTAGTCTCCTTAAAAGCATCAGAATTTAACCAAAAAAACTGTTTAAAAAAAACAACACATAGTTTCACTAATCTAGGAACATTTTGCAATTTAACTTGTAGGTAATAAGCTGTTCACAGGATACTACCTACCAGACTATGTGGACTAAAACATAAAAGATTCTCCTCTCACAAAGATTAACATCCTCACAGGGACAAAACAAACTATAATCCAGAACACCTTAATTAACAACTTAAACTAGAAAATGTACGAAATACACAAAATTAAAAGAACTGAAGAGAGAGAACTAAAAAACACATAACAGTTACACTGACTCTTTCAGGTCTACGGAGCAAAACAGCACCTCTCTGGAAGACTGACTATGGGAACTTTCAGTGAGATGGACAACTTATCTCAAAGAAGGTGGAAATTCCTGCTAGAATTCTCCCTAGCTCTTTGTACAAAGAGCAGGAGGACAATTCCTTTGTGTACACACACACATTTTGAAAACTCACTTGCTAAGGAGCTCTGTGACTCTCTGCCCCCCACTTAGCACAGCAAAGCTAAGCACTAAGATGAAGGGACCCTGCTGCTACTGGCCTTCTCAAGTTCACAGGCCCCTTAAGTGCCTCATTTTCTGGGTGTGTCACATTCCATCTCTTTAGGTAGCCAAAAAGAAAAGAAAAAAAAAAAAGGTAAACACTCATGTAATGCATTTGATCACTTATTGTAACTCAGCTGTAAAATCAAAGTTGAGAATAATAAAAAGGCCCCAATGCTAAAAGTTGAGTTTCCCTAATATATTTTTATAGCTATTCAGCAACTGTCAAGTTTTTTGGTGAGTGAATCATTGTTACTTTTCTCTTTTTTTTAAAATGCCTTTCAGGAAACATGAAAAAGTCACCTAAAAATAGTGAAAATGTACAGTTGCTCACACCTGTAATCCCGGGAGGTCAAGGTTGGAGGATCTCTTGTGAACAAGAGTTTGAGACCAGCCTGGACAACATAGGAAAACCTTACCTCTTTAATAATAAAATAAAAAAATTTTAAAATTAGCTGGGCATAGTGGCATGTGCTCATAGTTCCAGCTCCTCAGGAGGCTGAGGCAAAAGGATTCCCTGAGCCCAGGAATTTGAGGCTACAGTGGGCTACAGTGGTGCCACTTAACTCCAACCAAGACAACAGAGTGAGACTCCAACTCAAAAAATATATATATTAAAAACAGCAAAAACCTGAAAATCTAACATTAGTGAGGGTCTATTTTTTTTAATTACATTATATATATATTTTTTTTTTTTTTTTTTTTTTTTTTGAGTTGGAGTCTCACTCTGTCGCCCAGACTGGAGTGCAGTGGCCGCTCCCGGCCACCGCAGCCTCGACCTGCTGGGCTCTGGCGATCCTTCCGCCTCAGCCTTCTGAGTAGCTGGAACTACAGGCGCACGCTACCACGCCCAGCTAGTTTTTTATTTATTGTAGAGATGAGGTCTCGCCAAGTTGCCCAGGTGGGTCTCGAACCCGAGGGCTCAGGCAGTCCACTCACCTCAGCCTCCCAAAGGCGCGGGATTACAGGCTGAGCCACCAAGCCCGGCTAGTTCTTTACTTTTCATAAGGTGCTAACACTGGGGGACATTCCCTTAAGATATCAGAGATAACAGGAATAATGTGGAATTAGATAATAAATGGATTTATTACTAAACACATAGCTAAAGAGAACTCAGTATTGCATCTTGCCGAATGCCCTATTATCCAGCAAGGTGATTCTTTTTTTTTTTGAGTTGGTATCTCACTCTGTCACTCAGGCTGGAGTGCAGTGGCACAACTCTCGGCTACCACAGCCTTGACCTGCTGGGCTCTGGCAATCCTTCCGCCTCACCCTTCCAAGTAGCCAGAACTACAGGAGAGTGCTACCATGCCCAGCTAATTTTTTGATTTTTATTGTTGAGATGAGGGCTCGCCAAGTTGCCCAGGTTGGTCTCGAACCTGTGGGCTCAGGCGATCCTCTCACCTCGGGGCCTCCCAAAGTGCTGGGATTACAGGTGTGAGCAACCATGCCCGGCCAGCAAGGTGATTTTTAACACTCATACTGCATCCTTAAATCAGAGTCCTTGTGAGTGCATCTGCAAGAGAAACACAATAGGAATCATCCAATGTTTAGAAAATAAAAGCCATATAAAAGTGATTTCATGTAGTTTTTGTGACCTTACTTGCTCACTTTATTTGTCCCATAAATCATGTTCATCACAAGAGAAAAATCAAGTTATAAGTAAATTTCTGGCAGCTTATAAACAGTATACTATGCTTTATCTAGTCAAAATGCCCAAAGAGGTTTGTGGCTTCAGAGTTCTCACACTGTCCCCCAATCAGTAATTTATTTGCAAAGCTTAACAAGATGATCTCTCTGTTCCCAGTCCCAACCTGCTGGGGCCCTCTTCTCTTGGGCTCTGCACCGAACTAAGTGTCCTCAGTAGATGGGCTATATAGCCCATTGGCCTCACTGCTGTTTCCTCCTCAAGTTCCACCAAGCGGCACCCAAATAAATCTCAGGCCATTCATGTGTCATGTCCCTGCAATGTGCAACTTTTATGCAGACGTTAAGGCCATGACCAAAACTGGTTCTCAGTTAAATGACTCCCAAGTCAGTACATCCCACCCACTTTGAAGTTCTTCCTCTGTGTGGACTCCGTAGCACAGAGGCTGCCAGAACTTGCTGCTCCTGGGGGCTGGGTTGTAGATCATATGACTGCTGAAATCCCTTGGATAAAAGAAGGCATTGTCCACTTTTCCTTGAAATCTCAAAATCCTGGATAAGACCAGCAATCAAGTAACATTTCAATTCAACAACCTTAAATCAATTGATCAAATTCTTCTCCTTGGGTCTCAACTTTTCTCCTTATAAAAGGTGTCTAGTAAAAGTACTTTTACTCGGCTTTTAAAGTAGCCTGACAGTTGTTACTTTAAATAAAAACTAGTATTATATGAAGGGGACAAAGCTTTGAAAACAAACAATAAATATTATGGAGAGAGATGCTACTAACTGCCCAGCAAATTTCTGCAGTCTTTGAAGTAATCTGCACCCATCAGAGTATTAACTGAAAGCATGCTCCCTTTCTTAGCTCTCCACATTCAGTCTCCAGTCCCACAGATAAGTTCCCTGTGCCTATGATTCACAGAGGTTGATCTCCAGGCAGCTAGCAGCTGTTCAAATCCACGCCTCCCGCTCTACTATCCCAACCTCTTAACAGGTGTCCTTGAGGCTAGCCTACCCAGAGAATGTTACAAGCACATCATCTCAAACCGAGTCACCATTGCAACGAGCTCAGGTCACTTCCTCAGGCTATCACACAGTACAGGAGACAAACTTTAACACCCTTGGTGACATCCCTCTGTGCTGTCCCCAAACCAAAAAGAGTCAGCACACAGACCTGCTTACTTGCTTCTTGGGAAGTCCTGGTTTTTATTACTTTCCCATTTGCCCTGAGTGCCTACCATTCAGACAACTAATTCCTATTTACTGTATGCAATTCAGACGTATTTTCCTTGCCTGAGAGGATCACCAATGTCTACACTATAAAAGAATACTGTCCACCTTCAGCATGGCAATCAGGAGGTATAGTTTCCACGCATATGAACAAGACCAAATTTCAAAACTAATTATAATTTCAAAGGTAACGATTCATCTTATGTTAAAAAAAAATCTATTTGAACCAGAACAGAAAAGTTAATACCAACCGTATTCATGTTAACTATGTGTTACAACAAATCTAAGTACACAGAAGACTAAAGGAAATTTAGTACTATTGAAAACTAATATGCCAGTGTTTAAAATGATCTATCTGTCTGATTATTAAAACCTGGGCCCAGCAATGCTCCATACTTATGCAATATTATCAAAACGCTTGGGAACCATTAGTAGACATCAGCAAACCTGGGGAGTTTTCAACTCTGGGATTTCCATGAAAATGTCCATTAATACTTAACAATGCCAAAAGAGAGTCTGGTGAAGCACCATAAGTACTGACGTGTACTCTACCTGTAAAATGGAGCTATTGAGAATAATAACATCAGCAAAATAACCTTTAAAAAAAATATACCTAATAATTTCTGCTGAATAAGCACATTTTATTTTTCAAGTTAGGATTACTACCATGGCCCAAAAAGTCACGTGGACACTACTCCAGGTGACTTGATCAATTCTGGGCAGACATGAATTGTGGAAAAATATTGAGCAAAATGAAGACAAACTCATAGAAACATACCAAATGACCTCCCAAATCCCTTCCAGCTCTAAAATTCTATGGTTCTTACAATGTATCTATAGTTAGGATGAGGGGGGATAACACTTCTTCCTTCCAATTCACCATTTGATGGTTTGAAGTTAACTTGTTTATATATTTATATTAGGTATTCTAAGGCTTCCTTTAGTTCAGGTTCCTTTTCTACAGACTGTGTTTTCCAGGGTGTTTATGACTTCTTTATACCCAGGGATCATCTGCATCATCTGCTTTTAGAAATTCATGACATTTCAGTATAATACATAGGTTAAAAAAAATTAAAAATAATTTATTTTAACTCCATGACATTTTATATATTTTTTTAGTTATAAATACAAAATAACAATTCATGTCAGGAATACAAACAACCTAATGATGGTATTTGAACGTCATCTGAATCTGTTGATGAATAATTTTTTTCTGCAAATCTGGGCAAAATCACTATTTTAATATATCTGACTACACTGGAAGGTTTATTCTAATACATCATGTTAACTCATAAGGCAGCTGCTCATCACTGAGGGGGCAGAGAAGTATTCAGAAATTAATTTTCCATATAAAACTCCTGGGTATAAATCATCCTAAAGCATCTTTCAAACTTCCCTATCTCCTCAAGCAGAGCATGGTGAATCAATGTAAGATTAATTTAACCTTCTAGGGGGATGACTCAGGATCATCATGTTGAGCCACCCCTTTAGACAAGGTTGCCTTGGGAAACTAGTGAGAAAACCCTCTACTTCAGTTTTGCCCCTATACCACACAGCTCTGTTGGCCATGCTTTTTCTTTTTAACTGAAAATGTTAAATTATTATAAATTATAAATTATTTAAATTATTATGAATTAAATTATGGATACACAAACAGTTGTCAGAAATAACGCAGAGAGTTTCTCTGTCCAGTCTGCCCAGTTCCCCCAATGGTAACCGGCCATGCTGTTTGAATTCTTGTCTCATCCCCTGACATCTTTTCAGGTTGCTGTCAATGTATCTCCTTCTGATGGCTCTTCTCCACTCCCAAACTCCAATTTTGGCCTCTGATGTGTTGTTGACTGGAAAATGTGAGAGACAAGGTGGTCAGGGTCGTATCTACAGTGAGAATAAATAGTGCTAAAGTGCAGTCCTAAAAGATCACTAGGAATCAAGGGTAGGAATGAATGTCAGTACCAGAACTTCCTAACACCTATGTGGCTTTTGAAAGCTTCATTTTGCATACCCTCCCCCAACATACACCCTGCTGGCTCTCACTCACATGCACAACAGTTGAATATTCTGGACCTAAGAATGCCAAATAAGTGACTTCCACATCAGCAATGTATTACTTTCTGAGTCAACTAGCTAATCAATTGCTGTTTCCACACTGGTAACTGGTATTCAGGCTGTGCCCAGTGTCTTACTCTGAACATTATTTACAAGCCCTGTTAATAGTTTGGAATGGATACACATAGCTTAAAAAAAAAAAAAAATTAGCGTTTCTTTTCTGAACTCACTGGTGTTTCTGAAGAAGCTTATTTATCACTCACTTGTGCTATGGAACAATTGTATAAGTTGAAGGAATGAAGCCATAAGATATGATAAAAAAGCATTATGAGTGCACTTAAGAGAGTTCAGTAAATAAGGAAACTGTCACTTTGTTCTTCTATGGCATTAGGAACTTCTCAAACAAAGAGGCTTGCTGGAGGCAGACAGAGAAGGGCTTATCAGCTTAGGAAACGGGAAGGATGGTACAAGTAACTGTCACACAGTCAGATATAATTCACTCTGATGCGGCCAATGAAAGGAAGCAAGGCAAAGAAAGGGCCCATCTTGTCTCTTTACACAGTACCCAAATATCCCAGTGTGGCAAAGCACCTATTCCTCACAGGTTATCTATGCATGTGGCCTGAGAAGAAAGACAGTAAGCCTTTGGAGAGTAGGGGAGGAAAGAAAGAAAAGAAGAGGGAGAAAAAGGAAGAAGACCTCTTATGTGAATGAGCCACATATGCCTCACACTGCTCATTCCAAGCTGAAATGCAGTCTCCTAGATATTCCAAAGAAGAAAAACAGCAACAACTACATCTGCTGTCTCCTCTCTGCTCCACAGACCCAAATTAGCCAAGTGGAAACCGGCTGCCATCAGTTCTATGGAGAGCTGCGTATCCTGCCCTGGCAATCTGAAGGTGGAGCAGGGTAAACAAACGCAGACAGCTCAGGGAGGATCCAGAGAGGAAGCAGAAGGACACACAAAGGCAACTTCTCCACAAGCCACCCATAATCCACGTTGGAGCACACCCTCATAAAGTTAAAAGATGCTCCCAAAACAAACAGTTGGAAACCGGGGACCACAAAACACAAAACGTGTGTGATGTTAAAGATACTAAGAAAAACAAGGTTTTTATTCTAAAACAGATGCACACAGAGAATTCAGCTCCTCCTGTAGTGACAATACAGTTCCTTTGCTTTCAGAGTGAGACAAACTAGGATTAGAAACGTGTTTCAAATAGCGTGAAGATGGAAGGAAAAAGAGCTCCCTTTCCTCTCTCCCCCTAAAAAAAGAAAGAAAAAAGAAAGCCACGACACACCAGAAATAGCCTATGTGAGCCTGCTTCTAGGAGCCAAAGGATGTGTGTACGATGAGCGGTTCCCTTGCAGTGTGTTATAGTGAGCTCAAACATGACTATATATGGTATGTTTATGGAGTGGATGGACACAAACACGAAGCAGAACTTATATCAGACCCAAACTGGCTTTAAGAGCTGGGTTCCCCCGCATTATGGGCCACAACACATCCCATAAACCAGAGGTAATTCCAGATGCTTCCAGCGGCAATGTCTCCTGACTTGCTGGCACTGTGGCACAGTGACTCCACCTCACTGCCGCCCAGGCTGTCTGTATGTGCACACACTTCCTTCTCCGTCCCCACCTCGCCTCCTCCCCTCCCGCCTCCTGCTCTCCCCCTCGGCCTGTCCACCCCGCAGTCCTACAGAGGCATAAATGCACACTCAAGAATGCTGCCGCTGAATGGGGCCTATGTTACACGATGGAGAGCACCGGCAAGCGTGCCATCGACTGCCTGAGAAACAGCTGGCAAGGCTGAGGCCCACAGCCGAACGCCTGCCTCTCGCACAGGCTCCTCATCGGCACAAAGTATTTTATTCACTTCAGATGTGCTGCTTGGAAGGAAAGTCAGACACTGAAGTAGGGTGGCTGGGAGGGATGGCTTTAAGATGTGTTAAAGTCCTGGGAGAGGTAGAGAGAGGTGGAGCGGGAGAGAAGGAGAAAAAGAGAGAAAGAGGGAGGGGAAGGCTTCATCACTGGCTTTAACAGTCTTGCCCAACCTGTTCTGCGGTATGTTCTGTTAACTCCTTTCTGGCAAATGGAAGCAAACAGCAACCCCTTTCTTCCCTCTTCTTTCCCCCACAGCCATACGGCAAGCAATTAAAGGCAGACTTGCAGAGAAAAGACCCGAAGAAAAAGGCTAATCCCATTAATAACTGGAATCAACCCATAATTTAGATCATGTAGTGTGAGACCTTCACCATCAGCTACTGGGGCTGACATCTCACGGGAAACTACCAACCCCCTTACCTCTCTCCATCTCCCAAACTCTCTTCCTCCCCCTCTAACAGGTAAATCGAGGTTAGGCTGAGCTAGGTCCAGTTTTCACACACTTGAATAAAGCACTAGGTAAGAAAGAAGCATCAAGGTGTTTTTTACCATACTTTTTGCTTGACATCAGGCATTTACAGGGTTAACAGGCAGCCTGCAGACCAGAAATTTACCTGCTTAGCAACAGAAGCATCAGCTAAGCCGCAATGGTTGTTTTGACACAGGAAAAGCAGTTTCTACCTGGTGAAAATTCCGTGATGTTTCAGTTGCCATTTCAAGCAACACACATATTAATCACAGGTGAAGAGACTGCAAGAAACTACAGGAAAGGGAGAAAAGTCTATCTTTACTCAGTTTAAGGATGCAGATCAAAACCAAGCACCAAAACATGGGACCACATATGTAAAACATGCTCTGAAAGTTAGAACAGATTAGGGCTGAGAAAACTACTCTTGGAAGTACTGACACGTGAGCTTGCTCTCCCCTTAACTTGTTTATGGCTTTTTAGTCTTCACATCTGACCTTAAGATTCTTCAGGTAGCGGGAGGAGACTTAATCGTCACAAAAAGACAAGATCTTCCCTCCACACAGTAAGATGAAAAAGAATGAATCTCACAAAAGATTATACTTTTCCCCCATGTTTGTACGTCCCAATTTCAGCTAAAAAGCAAATGCAACCCAGGGCTTCCACAGTTGCTATGAAGGGAAACATATAAATACATCCACTGTAAAATTCAACTACAGAAAGCTTCTTCATTTTCAGCAAGTGTTTCATTTTATAAGCTACAAGACACTAAGGCTTGTAGAGTTGGTTGCTATAGGACTTGTGTTGCTGTTTTAACAGAAATTCATTTCCTTGGCCAAAGCAAGGCCTAAAAGCAGTTAGAACTGATAAGTTGTAGAATATGTACAACACAGCAGAAAATGATATCAACATACTCCTACCAAAATACAAAGAAATAAACTATAAACAAGGAATGTCCATGTATACAACAACAGAACACAACACTTTTATAATTTAGAGGGTAAAGGAACACACATGTGAGAAAAACAGAAGTGAAAATTCTAACATTAATGGTATTGCTTTTGGATGAGACCCTGCTTCAAAAGAAGAATGATAAAGAGTTATTTATAAATACCCTAAAATACCACATTGTATAGCTTGGTTTTGACAGCCTCCCTCAAATTGTTTTTTAAACTGGGAACAGTGGCTCATGACTGTGATCCCAGAAGCAGGAAGACTGATTGAGGCAGGAGCTAAGACTAGCTTGGACAAAATAGAAAGATCCCGTCTCCACAAAAAAATTTTAAAATTAGCCAGGTATAGTGGTGCACCCCGACTGTCCTAGCTACTTAGGAGGCTGAGGCCGGAGGATCACTGGAGCCCAGGAGCTCAAGGTTACTGCAAGCTATGATCGCATCACTATACTCCAGTCTGGGCAACAGAGCAAAATCCTGTCTCAAAACAAAACAAAAAATTCTTTTTAAAAAAGTAATCTTTTTATTAGGCTATAGTTGACAATATTGCATATATTTATAGGGTACAGGTGATGTTTTAATCTATGCTTACATTGTAAAATGGTTAAATATACTTGTTTTTTGCTATAAGAACATTTAAGATCTATCTTAAATTCTAAACTGAAGGCGGTATTTGATGGCAAAGGTTGTGTGTGAAGCTCAAAGAAAAGATAATGGTCTAGGAAATAAAACTTTCTAACTTCAATTCAATTTAAAATAAAATTTCAAAGTCACACGGTTCCTTTGAGTTTTTTTTAAAATGCGCAAAACCAAGTCACAAAAACAATCTCTCCGTTTAAAAAAGTAAAATATTTCAGTATCCCTAGATCAACAGTTAGAGCAAATTAAAACCTTATTTCTGAAACTTACATTTGAAAAAATGTAAGTTGGACCAAAGAAACTCTACTGTGGACAAAATACTGTGGTATTTAAAGAAAAAATTTGACCTATGCAAAAAAAAAAAAAAGAAAAAGAAAACGAAAAAAAGGCTGCAGTGATGCACACTGGCTGCAGGCAGAGTGGGCTGCTGAGACCAGTTGTATCTAACAGTTGTGCTCCAAACAACAAATGGTGCATTCATGAACTGCAAAAGCAGAGGCTGTTCAGAGGCTGTAAAGTCTGCACCCGAAATGATGAGCGGCCGACTTTCCTGTTGTTCCACAATAAGGGAGGGAAAAAAAGACTGAATTCAGTTAGAAGCACAGGCTGTCACTTCAGCTGTGGCAAAACGGTCTAGATAAAGAGGCCCAAGTACCATTCACCCTCTTCTAATTGGAGCTGGGCCTAAGATAATTGAGTCAACACCTCTACCTAAGATAATACTGCAAGAGCCTGTGTTGGGGGAAAGCCCGATGAGAAACCAGAATCTGTACCTCCACACAGCCTTCTTAGTTTGTGCAAATGTTCAGCATCCCCAAAACTCGCAGCCTGACAGAAGCAGTGAACATCCCGTAGGCTGATTACTTGTGACACTGCCTCTCCATACCCATAACAAAAGAAACATCTGGTACCAGCTACTCAGCATCCCTGACAATTCTGTCAGAGCTCCAACGTCTTAAAAAATTAATGAGTGGCATTTACACCTACCAGTGCTGAAGGTCTATCAGGGTTCTAGCACAGGTACCACAACACCTCGCTTAAGAGAAACACCGTTTTGCAGCTAGCATGTTGCATCAGATGAGAAAATCTCCTTAGTATGATTTCCTAACCCTTTTTAGCCGTATTGTCCCCTCAAATCCCGGTGGCTCAAGAGAAGTCTCCAACACAAATAGAAAAAGTACCTGTTTCTAACGCACAGTTTTGAAAACTTCCATGGGTCACGCCCCAGCCTCAACCCAGACCTGCTCCATCCGAACCTCCTGGACTAGGGTCCTGGCATGTGCGGAACCAGTTTTGAGAAAAGTGATCACCGAAGGTGGCACAGCAAAAACGAGACGAGTCCAAAATCGTGAGAGAGGTGGGGCCATATAAGACACCGCACAAGGAGGGCCACGCATGGGGCCTCCCTGCCCGGCCTGGGGGCAGATGTCAGTGACCCTGCACGCTGGCCTGCAGGGCTCCCCGAGGTCACATGGCTGCGAGAGGGGCATCTGCCCGCGAGAGGGGCATCTGCCCGCGAGAGAGGCCTACTGGGGGGTCTAGCCTGACCCTACGGACTGTCTAGAGGTGAGACAGAACACACTCAGCCAGGTGCCTCGGGGCAGGCAACCTTCAATCACCGGGAGCAGCCGAGTGGTTCCCGAACAAGGCCCCGCTGTGCTTACCGGGGATGTACTTCGGGGCCAGAACATCAAGAAACCGAACCCCAGCCGAATGGGCCCGCTTTCACTATTAAAAACCGATTTCTGGAGGGAGAGGGCAAGGGCACTCACTGAGGAAGGGACAGGCGCCCGGGTCTGAGGGCAACGGCGCTGTGAGGGCAGGAGAGTGGCTCCCGGGGGAGTGCAGAAGCCCAGGGTCCTGGAGCTGGCGGAGTGTCGCGTCGGCCTCCATTTCCCAAGGAGAAGGCAGCTGCCCAAGGCTCTGCCGGAAGGGCCGGAGAGGATGTGGCTGTCCCGCCTCCTGCCCCACTACTAAAGGCTTTGGGGGGCATTTTCTACCTACATGTAGCTTTTTCTTTTTTTCTTTCCTTCTTTAAAAAAAAAACTGGGGGAGCATTTTCTACCTACATATAGCTTTTTCTTTTTTTCTTTCCTTCTTTTAAAAAAAAATTTTGGTACCCCACAGTTTTAAAATAAAAAATATGTACTAAAAAATTTTTTTTTGCTGGGCTAGGTGGCTCAGCCTGTAATCCCGCGCCTTGGGAGGCTGAGGTGAGTGGACTGCCTGAGCCCGCGGGTTCGAGACCCGCCCGGGCAACTTGGCGAGCCCTCATCTCTACAATAAATCAAAAATCAGCCGGGCGTGGTAGCGCGCGCCTGTAGTTCCGGCTACTCGGAAGGCTGAGGCGGGAGGATGGCCGGAGCCCGGCGGGTCGAGGCTGCGGTGGCCGGGAGCGGCCGCTGCCCTCCAGTCTGGGCGACAGAGTGAGACTCCGACTCAAAAAAAAAAAAAAAATTTTTTTTTGGAACTACCCATCAAGTACTATCTAGCTATACGGGTTGTTTTCATTCCAAAACAGCCATCAGGGAAACCAGACATTCTGAGAGGTATTTATTCTAGGAAATAAATACAAAATGCGAGTGGGCATGCTCACTATGCAAAACTCTTGAAAATGTAAAAGTAGTCACAGGCTAAAAGTTCTCAAACTAACCACCAAAGGGGTTGGGGGGACTTGCTCGAGCAGTTTCTGATCTTTCCTGAGAGGAATTTTTTTTTAAGAGCTTGGTTATTAAACAGGTCTTTGGAGAGCCTGGGTTGTTCCTTCAGTTGCTACTCCAATGGCCACAGGCCGACCCGCCCGCTGCGGGCCGAGGAGCCCGCGCTAAGGTCTGCCGAAGCGAGCGCGGCGCTCCGCACCCGGGAAGGCCGGCAGCCAACGCGCCAAGCCCCGCCCCCGCCGGCCAGTTGACCAATCGACGCCCGCCACCCTGACTGACAGCACCGCTGCCGACTCGGAGGGCGCCCACCACGGGCGCCCCTGCGGGCGGCTGCAGCGGCCCAGCAGCCGCAGAGCCGGATGGACGTAGTCGGGCCCCGGCAGCCAGCCGCCCGCCCGGTTCCCGCTTGCAGCGCTCGGCAGAGGAGGGCACAGGCCGACCCTCCGGGGCCCCGCGACAGCGGCTGGGCACCCTCCGCTGTGCGAACACAGTTCTGCTCAGGCAATGCTGCCGTGCACAGTGTCTGCCTGGGGCAGAGGCCTGGCTCGGACGGAAGGCGCCCGCGCTCTTCCTCACGCCCCTCCCCGGGAGCGGGTCGGAGACGATCCGCGGCGGGGGGCAGCTCTGCACGTCTGACAGGTCGCCAGCCCGGAGCTCGAGGGTCAGCCAGCGCGACCGCGACACGCATTCCTGACACGTGCACGCCTGGCTCGCCCGCACAGGACCCACATCCCCTTTAGTGCTTAAACTCGGAGCTTCCGTTGAGGGACACCCCTCTCGGGACTCCTGCGCTCAAATCGCGACGTTACACTTGGGGTAGACCTGGAACCCCAACCCTGCAGCCAGCTCACAGGTTCAGTGCTTCAGCGCCTGCTGGGTCGGGGTCGCAGGAAGGGGGTCATGTTTACCGCAATTTTTTTTTAACTCGCTCGTCCTTTTCACTCAAATTAAGCCCAAATCACATTCCTGTTTTCGACAGTGATGCAGGCAAGCTGAAGTTTTGTGACTTTACACGCTATCCGAACGCACAGGTTTATTCATCTGGCACTATTTCATTCTAGCACTTGGTTTATGAATTGCTGTGCTCACTCCAGAAACGAAACTGATGATCAGAGGGCAACCCCGTATAATCTCTGAGGAAAGGAAAAAAAGGAAGTTCCTATAAAATTGAAAAGGGTCTTCAGAGTCACCAGGGTAAATGTTGTTTTACATCTTTGATGGGACCTTGAAGAACTTTCATCCTAGAATAAAACAGATTTCCTTTAATTGACAGGAAAGAAAAGACAATGTTTTAAACTCATCTTCCTTGCCACTCTGAGCATCTGAACAAATCTGTTTTAGCCTCAGTATGTAAAAATGCTAGGCAAAGTAGCCGTGTGGTAGGCCCATATAAAGAGAACATATTTAAAGTCTGAAACCTGATGTCTTTTCCCTAAATTCTCAATAACTGGGGGAAAAAAAAAAAATCCAACATCCATGTGACCTTGGACTCTCTCATTTTCATCTGTCTCTTGCAGTACACTCTCTTTGCTAACCATTCAGCACACTGCAAGCCCTGATAAAAGTAGTTAATGTTTACTGAAACCTGCGCATGAACTGTACTAAACCCGATAGGAGGTAAAAGACAAAGTTCTGTTAACAGCATCTATGTACAATAAAGGGGGGGGCAGACCAAAAAGGAGGTTTGTTTGTTTCCTAGTCTGAACCTAAAATTTCTCACTGATAAAATACAAATTTCCAAAGTCTAATGAATTAAGTCAATATACATAATAGTGAAAAAATACTTTTAATCTATTTGGTTATCTTTTTGGAAAATTTGACAACTATACTTCAATGATTTCAGATTTTTCTAATTTTTTTTTGTTTTACACAACTTAAGACTGAAACAAATCTGTTTACAGTTCATGTTCTCATAATTCCTTGACGGCCCACCCACCTGATCAATAACCAATTAAATTACACTCTCAAGCATGTATTCATCTCAATAGCTAATGTAGGTTATAGCAGAACTATTTTATGCAAAAATAAATTTTAACATTTCAACAATTATCCTCTAAAATATTTTTCCTCCTCCCCATTAACTCTTTAATTTTCCAAATGTAAAGACAGTCTATTCTATTTTTAATTCTAACATTTCTTAGCATTACATTCACTCTAAGTATATTGAGTTAAAACCAGAACTTACTAATATTTTAAACTTACTGATAGTGCTTTTTCCTCCCATCTCCACACTATCCCCTTTTCTCCAATTACTTCAGTTAAAATAAAATTGCAACTTACACTCATACACAGACTGTATCCAGAACAGGATGCTCTCAGGTGTTTAAAGCCAACCTTCTCTCTTCCCCATCCCCCACTTAAAGGGTAGCAATAGAACCAGTCACCTTGGAAACAAACATCACCCAGTGTTTGCAGAACAAACAATGGTACCTTTTCAGCCAGTACCAGGCAGGCAGGGCAAGGGGCAGCCAAGCGATTCTGGGCCATACACGAGTGTTAACATATTGCATTCATTCACTGCACGAAGTAGTTCAGTACTAAAAATGAAGTGCTCTCAAACATGTGAACCTCTGGCCAGAAACCATACACAAAGTGAGTAAGATTTAAAGTCAAATAAGGCTACCCTTAGTTAGAAAAAATATATGTTTCCATTTTTTTGGAATTGTTTTACATACCTTATAAATAAAGTAAACTACACTCTTGTCACTGAGAATTACCTCCTCCAGCAACTAAGAAGAAAATGCTTTAAAAAAAGGATGTTTCATTTAATTACTTCTACAAAACTACCATATTCCTGTCACTTAAAAAAAATGGCACTATATATTATTTTTTAAGATGTGTATATTGCTTGGTGCCTTACCCACTTGTGAATTTCTGGTATTGATAAATGTGACTATAAGCTAGAAAACTGTCAATTTTCACCTTTTAAAAAATAGGAACAAACATACATAAATTTATAAGTGTCTTGGATAACAACAACTATTTTTTGACCTTGGATAACAATTATTAAACTTTCATTTTCTAAAAACTTACAAAAGCTAATCATTTGGGGTATCTCAAATTTTAGGGGAGAGTCTGTTATTATTTTTATAAAGCTTAATTACATAGTTAATTTTAAAAATATTCAAGTGTTCTTCAGATGCTTCAAAATGAAATTTCTAAATGTTCAATGTAAGTAACCGTTTCCTCCTTATTCTGGGTGTGTACTGAAGTTTTCCTTCCTACCAATTAAGAGAGAAGGCTGGGCCCAACTGAATTATTTGGACAAGAGTTTGATGTCAGTTAAATACCACAGTAACTGGCATTTTCTATCACCTCCAGACTAAAGGACAAATGCCTAATTAACATGGACCAACATGCAGCTTAAACTGGAAAAGTGCCTGTCCTTTTTCTTTCCTTTCTTTTTTACGGAAAGATTTAGGTCTTTAACATCCTTGAGTTAAAGTGCACAAAGGGTGTCTGATGCCATCTGACTGAGGTGTAAAAGTCTAATTAACTAATGCTTTTCGCAGAGACAGTAAATCAGTTAACATTATTAATCTTCCTGACTGGGCAGAAGTGAGGAGGGCTATTGAAAAGGAGCTAAACGGTTAGACAGGGTCCCCTTGAAAATTAAAAGGAACTCTGAAAGTGATGACGGATGACACTGAAAACTACTGAGAAACACTTTAGGATCCCAGCGCCAGGCCTAGCACCCGGGTGAAGGACTCTGAAAGCTGAAGCTGCAGCTCCAGGGCAGGGAGAGGAAGAGGAGGAGTCAGGCGACGGTGAAATGACTCTCATCTCCCATCCTTTCCTTGCAGCCAGCTTTGAGAGACATAACGCACACACTGGAGCCTTCCACACCCACCTTAATACTGCACTTTTCCCAGTAACTTGTTTTAGTAGACCAAACAAAAGTTATTTCCTGGAGTAGTTTGGGCGAATGACTTGAACAGTTCGGCCAGTTGGGCTAGTTTCAATTCATCAGTGAAACAACAACTATCTTATCGTTTGACTTTTTAGCTTTTTCTGCCTAAGTATCCAGCACCCAAAAATGAATATGTGTATCAAACTCATGTTAGCAACCATAAATTCATCAAATGCATTCCCTGAATGCTAACAACTGAAGAGAAAAAGCCAGCAGCCAAACAACTTCTGCACCACAGTTTGGTCTGTACTGAGACAATGGCAGTAACTACAATCAGCCCCTCCCCTCCTCTCTGGATTCCAGCTCCCTATTTCCCCCTCCCAGCACCCCATTCCAGAAGGCGGCTCCTTCTCTGGCGGCCCAGGGGGCAGATGGAAGCATCAACTCAGGCAAGGCCCTCTTCTGGTCCTCCTGCTCCTGCCTCCTCCTCCCAGACCCTCCTGGGAAGGCTGGGGTGCAGGCTGTCCACCTCCTGACTGCGCTCAATGTGAGAGTCAGCTCTGGGCTTTGGGGAGGGAACTCCCAGTGCAGAGGCACTCCTGTCCTCAGATCCAGAGGAGCAGCCGGACCCAGGGTGACAACCCTAAGCACAGCAGCTTCCTCCATCTTCTCGAAGAACATCTCAAAGGGTCAGAGTTGGGAGGGGAAGTGAAAGAGAGAGGCCAGGTGCCACAGTTGCTTTGTCTTTTTCCCTCCTCAATATTTCTATCAAGTTTCTGTTTCACTGCCCCCTCATTGTAAGGGGGATGTGAACCTATGCATGCCTTTTAAATGAAATTCTGAGGGGAATACATGTTTGATTAACGACAGGCTTTCACAAGCCACCAGATAATAAAGAACTCTTGATCACATCTGGCTTCAGAACTCAATCCATTTCAAATAAAGATATTTATGCCTTGTTTATAGTTGTAAATGTCTTTAGAGACCGTTATTCATGACTCTGTGGACTATCATACCTAAAAATCACCCTTTCTCCTGTTCAAAAAGGTAGGGAGGTTCAGAGAAAACGGTACACACGTATCCCTAAATTGATTATGTATTTATAACCCCCTCCTCAAAGAACATCTTTTACAAAGAGCTTATCTCCACATTGCCTAGTCATTGGGACCTGAGGCAAGTTTCCAAAGGGGGGAAAAAAAAAAACTTTAGCCAATTAAACAATTCTTCGAAACAAACAAACCAACTGGCATTCATTGTATCCTTAAGATATAATTTATTACTCACTTATACTTTTAAAAATGTAATTCCTAATGTCTATAAAACAAAGGGAAAAGACAAGGTGCAGATGGAAACAGTCACCTTTCAAATTAAACCTCTACTCAAATCAAAATTATAAAATTGCCCTGGAATTCTTGAAATTATGTTTGGTGGATTTTTTTCGTCCAAAAACCTTTGTGAGGTCAACATCCATCAAAAGTAATAATCACCTCTGATCCAGGGAGCCTCACACAGCTGGGTGCACCCGTTAAAGGAGGTATTGGTCCCATTGTACAGAGGAAACAACCATAGCCCTTTTACCTGAAGCCAAGCTGACTCTCCAGTTACATACCACCTCTCTTACCAAATCTACTACCTATTAGTAGATTTTAAAATCCTGTTTTAGTATTGGCAGAACAATTCAAACACTGTCTATTCAGGGTACTAGCTTCCAAAACCCTGCTCTTTCCCAGGCTCAGCTGAACACAGTCTACCCTATTTTGCTAAGAAAGTGCTAAAGATTTCCTAGAGCAACTTGACAAGGCTATAAAAGTTTGGAATAAAGATCACATTAAACATACCTGCTCCCAGCCCCAACTCCTAGAAAAAGGTGAAACATTGCTATTTTTTCCTGCAGATAATATGGGGACATCAGAAATGCAGCAGCTGCTTCCCCTGTCTGCATCTTGAAAGGTTAGTAATGCAAGAACTTTGTTGTCAGAACCCTAAGAAAAGGGCCAGGTGTGGTGGCTCACAGCTGTAATCCCAGCACTTTGGGAGGTCAAGGTGAGAGGATGAGAGGACTGCCTGAGCCCAGGGTTCTTCGAGACCAAGCTGGGTAAAATGGCAAGACCTCATCTCTACAATAAACTAAAAAATTAGCAGGGTATGGTGGCAGGTGCCTGTAGTTCCAGCTACTCAGGAGGCTAAAACCAAAGGATTGCCTGAGCCCAGCAGGTCAAGCCTGTGATGGCTGTGATCATGCCATGCACTCTAGCCTGGGTGACAGAGTGAAAATACAAAATAAAAAATAAAATAAAAATGCTACTAAAAAAAAAAAATCCTAAGAAAAACAACAGTAGAAGCATCACTGTTGAATAACCACAACTAAGCTACTAGACCCCCATTTTAAAAAGAGGGGAAAAAAAACAGGACCAGAGGAGAAATGGAAATAGTTTTTGAGGAAGGTCTCACTCTACCAGTTGGTCTTTTGGCTGCTCCCCTGCCTTAAAGCAGCTTTCAGGATGCTTAGAATTTCTCTAGATTTATGGTACCATTCCTTTATACAGCACTTTCCAATAGCTTCTATCTTCACAAAGGTTTTTCTGTTTGCTTTTACTGATTAAAAAGAAAGAAAATGTTGCCTATGGGCATCATTATTCACCTCCTAAGAATATGATACAAGGAAGATATTCTGCCCATTTTAAAGATGGAAAAACCAAGACGCAAAGTATATCTTTCATCATAATCAAAGTCTATCATTCAGCATAATTGAGGCTGGGCTTGGGACCTCTTGCTAATAGATCACAGCAGATTAATTAATAAAAGGGCCAAGGGAGCTATGTCCTGTGGTCTGTTGAAATGTTCCTGATTATGTGGCTGATTTAATTCTCTTCTCCAAAACAATTCTTTCCTTTGAAATGACAGGAGAATGAGGTGATATCAAGAGTCACTCTGGGAACTGTTCAGTCAACAGGCAAAAGAAAATGTATCCTCCTAACTTGTCATACAGTGGTCTTAAACTCTGGAGTTAAGAGTTCTGCTTGCAATTCAGAACTGATCTAATTGTGATTTTCTTGACATTAGGCCTTAGAGTTATTCATACAGGATCTGTCTTCCTCTGGGACAAGGGCACCCTTAGGAGTGATTTCAAGGGATACCCTTACTTATCTGCTCATCAAGCATCCACAAACCAAGTAAATTTACACATATGCATTAATTCTATTATTTTGCAAATGCATGAAGATGCAACTGTAATTAATAATAATAAATTCCACTAAAATATTATTTATTTATTTATATATATATATTTTTTGAGTTGGAGTCTCACTCTGTCGCCCAGACTGGAGTGCAGTGGCCACTCCCGGCCACTGTGGCCTCACCTGCTGGGCTCCGGCAATCCTTCCGCCTCAGCCTTCCAAGTAGCTGGAACTACAGGCACTACCACGCCCGGCTAATTTTTTTTTTTTTTTTTTTTTTATTGTAGAGATGAGGTCTCACCAAGTTGCCCAGGCGGGTCTCAAACTCGCGAGTTCAGGCAATCCACTCACCTCAGCCTCCCAAGGTGCGGGATTACAGGCTGAGCCACCGAGCCCGGCTCACTAAAATATTTTTAAAATATTTTTTTTGCCATTACAGCTTCCCAACAAATTCTTTGAAAATAATTAAAAACATAGTTGGTCTGGAAATTTTTTTTATATTGAGTCCCTTATATTTGAAAAGATTAGAAATAACTTTCATAAAATTCCAAATGACATATTAAAGCAAAATATCCAATAAAAATACAACCATAAGTAAAGAACAGGTCATGCCATTCCTAACATTCATAACACAGTTCTCTGTGTGAGCCGACACGCATCTTCCTCTCACCTAACCCTTTAGAAGGACTTTCTGAGCTCAATTTGTTTTTCCATCAGTTGTTTGGGACACTAAGATGGCAGATCACATGTGAGTCAAAAAAACAAATAAACATATTTCATCAGTTCAGTATTTTTCTTCTTAAATCAATTTCTGATTAACTACATAGTCCTAATTTACACTAAAAATCTTAATCATAGATTGGCTTCCTTTAATATACCATACCTTCACTCACCTAGTGAGGATCCAGGGAACACAAAATAATTAAAACATTCGCCTCTGATCTCACCCCTCCAAAATTATGCCACATCAAAATGTCATTTTCATGTCAAAGTATGCTTGAATACACCAAAGACTTGTCATATCATATTAAATTTTAATAGATATGGTATAATTTAAAGGCATGTATTTAAAGGCATGGGTTTTTTACTGTCCACAGAAAGCCAGCTAGAAGAAGATATACAGTAAAGGATCAACAATGGTTACCTCTCACTTGTAAAACTCTAATGACTGAAATAAGTAAAAGTCTAATGAGAAAAGTAATTTTTAGTCCTCTGTAATCTCAGAGTAATAGGACAAGTTATTTTGACATTCTTCATATTCCTTCTTATTACTTACAGTGAATGTGAACATTCATTCATTCATTCGCTTACAGACAGAGCCTAACTATGTTGCCCAGGCTGATCAGCTCAAAACTCCTAGGCTCAAGTAATCCTCCTGCCTCAGCCTCCTAAGTAGCTAGGACTACAAGGGTATACCACCATGCCTGGATAAGAACATTTTATAATGAGTTTTTTTTTTTTTTAAGTTTAAACAGTAGTGATTTTGATTTACTGGCTCTTGGTGGATTATTGATATAATCTGCTCACTAACAGCATAGCAGGAATAATTGTGGTTCTACCACACAAGTGTTCAGACAAGCCTATTGAGGACAAAACTCCAGGCTCCAGGACTTGGCAGAGTGTGCTAACATCTAAGGGAATCTAACACGCAAGACCAAGGTTCCACACCCAAACCTGGGTAAATTAAGGAGGTGTAAGGAGAATAAATGAACCATGCTGCCTAAGGCCCCTTCCCTGAGGCAATACTCTAAGATCATAAACAGAGAAACTGCAAATAGAATTTAATCAAATCTTGCCAGCCATAGCCATTTGTCTGTAGTAGATTTGAATCGATTTCACCAATTTTACTACTCTTATTGCTTAACAGTATGGCAAAGATAGATTAATTAAACATGTTTTTAAACATTTCCAGCCAGGCGCATGGCTCACGCCTACAATCCCAGCACTTTGGGAGGCAGAGGTAAGAGGATTGCCTGAACCCAAGGGTTTGAGACCAGCCTGGGCAACATAGCGAGACCTTGTCTCTACAAAAAAACCCAAAAAATTAGACAGGCATGCAGTGCCTATAGTCCCAGCTACTCAGAAGGCTGAGGTGGAAGGCTCAGCCTTTGAGGTGACTGAGGCTGTGATGAGCAGTGATCATACCGCTGCCCTCCAGTCTGGGACTGAGACCCAAACTCAAAAGAAAAAAGTTTCGGTAGTTTTTTGAGGTACTAGGAGTTAGTACCTCAAAAACAACAACAAAAAAAGCTTCCATGGTCAACAAATTTTCAGCTTTACTAGTTTGTGTGGCAACCTTGCCCCAAATGAAGGCACATGCAGAAGAGAAGCTCCAACTACAACAAACACAGTGACACTTATTGAAATGTTTACACTGGGCGGGGCAAGATGGCTCACGCCTATAATCCCAGCACTTTGGGAGGCTGAGGTGAAAGGACTGCCTGAGCTCATGGGTTTGAGACCAGCCCAGGCAACCTGGTGCCTGTGCTTCCAGATACTTGAAAGGCTGAGGCAGAAGGATCTCCTGAGCACAGCAAGTCGAGGCTGCAGTGGCTATGAGCGTGCTGCACTCTAGCCTGAACAACAGAATGGGACTCCAACTCAAAAAAAAAGAATGCTTACACTGTACCAGATCCTGGTTAAGTATTTATAGTGTTTTATATCACACTCTACAATCCCATGATATAGATCTGATTACTCCCATTTTACATGTGTAAAAAAAGATCTGTTAAAAAATAATCTGTGTGTAAAGAGCAAAGGAGTCTTCAATGACAGCATACGGCCTAGGGGCAAGTCACCCAATGGCTCTGTCTCATGTCCACCTGTAAAAGGGTCAAATAACCCCTGCCTCACTCATGCCCTCAACAAATAGTGACTGAGCACCCAGAATGTGCCAGGCACAATGGTAGGTGCTTGGGATGCAACAGTGAAGAAAATGTTTAAAAGAACAAAAAGCCCTCATGAAGCTTACACTCTAGTATGAGGGAGGAAAAACAACAGCATTTTTCTATATTTTTTTTAAAGCAGTAAGTGGGCCTAAAATTCAGTGAGTGCTTAATAAACATTAGCTTGCTCTCTTTCTCCATTTAAAAACAGAAAAGGCATTAGGAAACAAATCCAGTAGAAGCCATCAGTTTTATTAGCCCTAAACTATAAATTTTTACTTAATAAATACAGAAGAGCAAAGATTAAGAGCATTGTACTGAAGTATACTGGCCTAGTTTCAAATTCAAACTCCCTCAGTGACTAGCTGAAGTAACCTTGGGCAAGTTATTTAAACTCTCTAAACCTTAACTTCTCAACTATGAACGGAAATAACAAACTCAAAGGTCCATGGCAAAGATCAAACGAAGCCAGGCACGACAGCGCCTGCCTCTAATCCAACTACTAGGGAGGCTGAGGCAGGAGGATCACTTGACCCCAGCCTGGGTAACATAGCGAGAGCCAGTCTCAAAAATGAAAAAACAAGTAAAATAAAAATCAGAAAAAATATTTAAAAATGAAACGAGATAAAGTGCAGAAAGCAAGGAATGGTTAGGGCAATCTCCCCAAACGCCACCTTCCCTACCTGCAAAATGAGGATAAAGACACCAACTTGACAGAGTTGTCTTGAGGACTACAAAGATGATGCGCATAAAGCATGACTCAAATACGATGGTACACATTTGCACAACTGAAATATGGTGGTACATACTTGCTTCTTAAGAATGACTGCCGGCGGGGTGCAGTGGCTCAAGCCTGTAATCCCAGCACTTTGGGAAGCCAAGGCAAGAGGCTTGCCTGAGACCGGGGTTCGAGACCAGCCGGGGCAACCTGGTGAGACCTTGTCTCTACAATAAATCAAAAAATCGGTCACACATGGTGGTGTGTGCCTGCAGTTCCAGCTACTTGGAAGGCTGAGCCCAGCAGGTAGAGGCTACAGTGGCTGTGGGCGTGCCACTGCACTTCAGCCTGGGCGACAAGAGTGATACACACACACACACACACACACACACACACACACACACACACACACGACTATTAACAAAAATGAATGTACGGGGCAGGCATAGGCATCCTTCCCCAGTAGACCCCACAGCCAAAGCCCAAGAGAAAGAGCTGGGAAAAGCCATTCTGGGGAAGAGCAGTGCATGCTGCCCAAACCAGGCACTGGGCAGAGACTCCCTAGCAGAGAGTTTGCCCACAGAGCACGATCTGATGCAGGTGGTTGTGAAATGACAAATGCAACCGAATCTGAGTCATCCGGGGTGACGTCCAGAGCGTGCAGATTACGTGGGCCCTGGCTCCGGTTGCCTCTCTTTCAGGCACTTCCAGCTTTACCAGAGGGCTAAGAGAGCAAAGGAGAGGAATGGAAAGGGATTTACTACTGTTTTGCTCCTGCAAAACAGAGGAAGGAGTGTTGGCTATAGAGGATAAAAATGGTTTGGGGGAATTATCAGTAAAAGTCACTCATCCAGCCTTGCTCTTGCCCCCAGTGATAGCAGGTGAGGGCACTGAGGGTACCCCTTCTCCCCATCTGAGCTGAGGCAGAGAACACCAACAGCCAAAGACTCAGTGTGACTCCAAAACTGGGCTGGGAATGGGGAGTCAGTAAAGAGGGCTCAAGTGCCACACCACAACATCTGGGGCCACAGGCAGGCCCACCAGCTCACAGAGCTCTGGGCCAGGCGTCCTGCCCAACCGAGGTTTCACTCAACATAGATGTGTAGGAAAGCTCTCGGTCCTGCCTTCAGTATACCAGTGGTATTCATAGCTAAACCCACCTACCATCATTCTAAACCGGATACATCACTTAAGTAAACAAGCAACCGAAAGGAGCCTACCAGACCAAAGAGACATGAACCAAAGCCTCCTATGTCAGGGCCAAACTGGAACCCATGTCCCCTGTTGCCTGGTCACGCCCTTCCAACAACAGGATGTTACCCCCTCTTGAAAGTGGCTCTCCTGGAACTGGTAACCATGAAGTCAAATATTAAGCCGGAGTATGTGATTCAGCTTTTCAACAAGTCTATGGCTGTAAAGAAATAAAGCTTCCCTGTGTGTGCACATCACTGCAGTGGCTCTAGGCGGTTCAGAGATCCTGAGAGCTGCTGCTCGGTTCATCCTGTACCAGCTGCTGTGGGATGTGCTCTTTGCCTCAGGCCAGAAGCAAACAGTAAAGTGAGCCACAGCAGCCACCCAAAGCAGACACCCAAACCACGTGCCCCCTTGGAGGGTGTCTCCAAGGCCTCAGCAGGCCAACCTGTCACTTCTCTGTTCAGAGACTTAGGATGCCCTTGCCACTTACAGAAGAAGAGGTCAAATCCTGTCCTACCCTCCCCCTTACCCCACATATCCCTCCAAACCCTACCATCTTCTCATATGCCATCCTCAACACCAAATTACATCCTAAACTCCGAGCTGACCTGTCCTTATCCACTGGGTTCTTAGCCTCTGCTTATGCTTTTCCTAGAAGCGCAGACCCATCCTGTCAGCACCTGTGAGTCTTGGCCTTCCCGTAGGAACTTAGCTCAGGGGTCACCTGACATGTTTTCATAATGTCAGTTCCCCAAAGGCAGGAACCACCAAGCTCAACCATGCCTAAATCTAGCTCCCTAAACACAGTAGTTGCTCGATTAAAGATATTTCCGATGAAGTTGGAGACATTCAAATAACGTGTTACACTGAAATCTAAACAAACTGAAAAGAATCAGGACAAATGAATTGAGTCAGATGGTAGAACCTCTCCAGGTTGAAGATTATCTACAACAAAAAGAAGTTATTTTCCACTTATGGAAGAGGCCATAAAGCTCCTTGGTCATCTGCTACTAGCTACATGATCTCAGAAACAAGAACATCTCCAAGCCTGTTTCCTGTCTTTAAAAGGGGAGAATACAGCTGGATACGGTGGCTCACGCCTGTAATCCCAGTACTTTGGGAGGCGGAGGCAAGAGGAGCCTGAGCCCAGGGGTTTGAGACCAGCCTGGGCAACTTGGCAAAGCCTCCTCTCTACAATAAATCAAAAAATTAGCTGGGTGTGGTGATGTGTGCCTGTAGTTCCAGCTACTTGGAAGGCTGAGGAGGAATGATCGCCTGGGCCCAGCATATCAAGGCTGCAGTGGCTGTGAGTGTGCCATTACACTCCAGCCTAGGTGGCAGACTGAGACTCCTACTCAAAAAAAAAAAAAAAAAAAAGGGGGAGAGAGAATAATAGCTATACCTTACCAGGTTGGTGAGCTCATTACACATGGACATACACGGTGCTTTCCTTCACCCAACTAGTGTGCTCAGGGTTACATATGCAGAAGGGGCCCGCTGAGAAACTCCCTTCCAAGGTCCCCCAAAGCCCTGCTTCAGCTTACCAACATTTCATGTTCCCCTGCACAATCCTAGCTCAAATGAGAAAACACATTTTTAAAAAAACTAACCAAAAACGCCTTGCCAACAATTCAGAAATTCATAAAGTATATCAATCTCTTTTGTGATGAAAATGATTAAAATATGTGTTCCATCTAACCTCTCACATTACAGGGGAACTACCCATATTTTGCACAACTGTCTCAGCCAGATCTCTTAGTCTTAGTCTGTGAGTACAGGCTTTGAAATGCATAAAGTCAGGCTATAAAAACAATTAGTATTTACTCCCCAGAGGACAAAGAGCTAAGAGTACAAGGCAATATTGTGCCTCTACAATAATTACTACACCATTAATTGTCTTTGGGGCCTGCAACCTGACTTCTTCCACATCCACCTCAACTTCTTCCGCCTTGGGCACACACTGCTCCCTTTCTTGGCTGCTTGGTATGTAGTGAAGGAGGTAGACCTGAACAGAGAACCCAGAGCATCTGAGGGACGGAGCCGTGATCTGGGTGATCATGGCACATGCTTGGCAGGTAAGAGCTGCAGTAAGGCAGTTCTGCTTTCTGAACAGATTCTCTTTTCATCAGAGGCCTGCAGTCCCTCAATCCTTCACCCACAGGGTCATCAAAAAAGCAAATCAGCTGGCTCTCTGCTCATTCCCTGTCCCGTCCAGCTCATGTTCACTCGTAGCTGACATACCAAGTCATTGGCTACTAGGAAGGAAGACATGCCTCCATTCAACTCCCAGTGTCCAATCTCAATATTTTAGAGAAAAGAAATGAGTCCCTCTCCTCTGAAGAATTCCACTCTCTAATGAGCTTAAATAAGTCCCAATTAGTAAAACACAATTAGGGAAGCCTAAACATTGTAGAATAGAATTTTATTTGCTGAAAATAAATGTCCCCACCTTTCCATTATCATTTAACAATGCTTCAGAAGGCAGACCACATCCTAGGCTGAAAAAATCTCTTTTTAAAAAAATCTCTTTTTGCTAAGAGGGTACCAAATTCCAAGTTCATGCTGTACTTTGCTGAACACGCCATCTCCTCTCCAGCTTTTTTCTAAAGAGTTATCCATGTTCCCTCTGAAAGACAGTTGCTCACATCACAGCCTGCTTCAGAGCATCTGAGGACTTACACCGGCCTACACAACTGAGCCCCTATTTATTTTTCCAGGGTCAGCACCTCTCATCATTCCAACTTGATACAACACCTACAAACCTCACCCTCTAGTCACACTCCACTTCTTGACCTACCCTGTCCTCAAATAAGCCTCCTATTTCCATAGTCCAGGGCCTGTACTTACACTGTTCTTTTTGCCTAGAAATACATTTTCCCTTCCCCACATCCTTCTCTTCCACGTGGCAAGGCCTGCACATTTGAGGGCATCACTTCCTCTTTCCCTGACCACTTCCTACTTGCAGGCCCTCTGCTTGTCCTTGCTGGTTGTGAGACACTGCTGAGTCTGAGGCAGGGACCCTGTTTACTCATCCTTGCGTTTCCAGAGCCTGGTACCTGGGATAGGTGTCAAGAAACCCTTCGTGATGCAGACTCACTGGATGTGATATGCCACAGATGAGAAAAAAAAGAGCCAAGAACACTGGTTTCCTAATCCAGATTGCTTTTCACTAATCTTCTGCCGAAACTACCGAACTGCCACAAGCAAAATAACAATGGTAACAATGACAGTAGTATTAATAGTAATGAGCTGGTAGCAGGCAAGGCTTAAATTCTCTATCTGTTGCTAGTTTTAAAACAGTGCTTTTCCACAGTTCCACCAGAAACAGGAAACAGACCTTCAAGTACTTGTCACAACTCAAGATCTACCAGGTCCATAACTTGCTCCAGCACCCTCATGAAAGGAACAAGGCATACTGGTGACCCATCCCAAAAACACTCTATGAGAGACAGGACACGTGGATCCTACTGCTTAAAAAGCAAACAACACAGAAACAACACCTCCCAGAGGCTGTCGCACTTGAACCTGGACAGATTTTAAGATTTAGTAATTAGATCAATTCAGTTGCTGCCCCTACTTCGCCAGTACCACAGGTCATTGGGGCTCAGAATCACCCCAATATCAATTCTGTGGCGAAAAATAGTGAGTTTATATAACACGTAAAATAACAATAAACTCTTATAACATAAAACAACAATGGACCTGTTTTAAAGGCATCAGCCCTACCCAAATCAAAACGAAATTCCCCAAAAACGCTTACAGAGCTTACAGTTTCCAGTCTCTTCAAAAGTGGCCAACACTAATGTCTTTGAACCAGGGCTCAGGCGCTTTCAGTGAGGTCAAAAGTGAAGTCCACAAGAAAAGTCTCAAAATACTGGACAGCCTCCCAATACCTGTCACTCGGAGGACCGGTGGCAGAATCCAAGCCCACCCTCTTCCACTTCCAGGGCACCTCCCTCTATGTGGGATGAGATCACCTCATTGCATACATGTGTGAACCTTTCCAAGGGGAACTTGATAAAAATCCCATCCCCAGCAGGGTGTGTACAGGCCTTAACTCTACCTCTTTAAGAGGTCCTTCCCCCCACCTTCTGCCCTGGCATCTTGCCCACCGCCTCTTTTCTGGGGCACCCAAGTCCCAGTCAGCTGGCTTACAAACGAACACCACCTCTGCCTCACTCCACGGAGCACAGATCTCCCCCTTTTGACCACCACAGAAGTGATGTTCTGGATCATTTCATCAAATACCAGCTAGAATGAGCTGTTTCATGGGTAAACTATAAACTATTATTTCTGGAGTCCCAAATCCTGTCAATGGCACACTTGTTTTTGATGTATATCATAGGGAGGGCTCTGTACACAGCAGGGGTGAGTATTTGCTGGCGAATGGATGTCACTATGGCAGATAGGTAAACAGAAGCACAGGCTCTGGAGCCTGAATTCACTGAGTCCTACTAGTGGCTGCCTCTAGTGGTCTCAATTTCCTCATGGGGATAATAATTGCATGGGTCAAGGAGTTGTTGTGAAAGAATGAGATGAAGCAGAGTGTGTAAGTAATTTAGGATGCTGGTAACTAGTATGTGCTCAGTAAATGTTAACTCTTATGGTTGCTGCTCCTGCTATTATCATGCTGAGAATATTTCTACACAAAAAGCCCAACAACCAAAAAAGGGTAAAAATTAAAGTGTAATAACTTTAGGTTGTTGAGTTGTGAGACTGGAGTCACATGGAGTAAGTCTAGCAAGGGCAGAAGAGAAACTGACATACTTAACTTTTGGTTTGTCTGATTTAAAACAAATATAGGCAGGCCTGGTCCAGGGATGTCTTTCACTAAAAATTGTCTATAACTTGAATAATGTAGGTTGAATTTATTTTAAAGTACTCTAGACAGATTCATTTGTACTATGAATAACCACATCGGAGTTTCTGGTGTTTAACACTGGATTTCTGTGTATTCAGTTTTCTGAAGGGATACAAAAGGCAGTACTAGCTACTATCAGATTTCCTAGAGACAAGCTGGCCAAGTGAGCCCTTCCAAAATTCCATTTACTGTAAAGATAACAATGAAATAAATCATGGTCTCTAAATATAATAATGTGACCAGTGCTAACCACACTACCTCCCCAGTACAAAGACACTCCTCCCCTTTTCTCTTGAGAACACCACAAAATGGTCACATGACCACCCATCATCTACTTTCCAGTGGAGAACAGAGTTAACAAAGGCACAAAGCAAGCTTCAAGACACACATGCCACAGTGTTCACCTACATCTACAATGAGCTGTTTGAAAAAAGAAACAAGATCAACAACAAAACTGAGAAGATGGGTGACCACCCCGTTTTCAGCACTTACTGCCACACCAGGATCAAACATGCCTACACACTCTCATTCTAAGGTAGAGAGAGCATCCACCTTCTTGAGGAAAAGGTAACGTTTACAGCTTATATCCCAATGTCACATTCTTAGCGAGATGACAGTGACTCTGGGTACACAAAGAAGGGACATATCACAGACACCCTTAAGACACATCACGTGGCCTGGCCTGATACCACTTTGAATTTCTCTGAAGAAAGTGCACTAGAATTCCAAAGGAGGTATTTCTTCATTAACTCATTTCACTAATCTCTTCAGGAGCTTAACATAAAATACAGACAATTTTCATTCACTTGATCTTAACGCAACAGGCAGTTTAACATATCCAGAAGATATCGTATGTAAGACACGTCAATACCCCAAGGCCTAGAGAACTTAACACACCAGCCCCAAAAGCAAGCTACATCACAGTGGTGCAGACACACAAAGGTTTAAGAAAAAATAAGTCACCCAACAGAGAGCTTGATCTCTGTTGGTCAAAATAAGTAACTCCAGATGGGTTATCCAGAAGTGAATTTATATCCCATAGGGAATAGTGACTAGGAAGAGAAAATTAAAAATAAATTTTAAAAGTGGAAACAAAAGTAAGCTTATGTATGTTTTTGCCACCATAAATTGGTTACTGAATACACTATTGATGTCAATATTCAATATTCACCACAAGGCAATCATCTAGTAAGCTATACCAATACCAAACTTCTCATTAGACCTCCAAACCTATACATCTACTGGGGTCACATCGAGGGAAGGACTCTGCACTGTTTGTAGAGTACCTTAAAATTTAAATTTTCAAAAAATACGCTTAAGCCCAATTTCAAAAGTTTTCTTCCCTGCATCTCCAAACTATTCCAACTAGAAAAAGCAGTCTAGGGGTGGGGCAGACCTGTGTTGAGTTTCCTTTGTCTATTCAGATGAATTGATCTTATCAAATACAGGACTGGAATAAAGTATGGTGACTGTCCTAACGGGACTTATGGTCACTGTGATGCAGAAACTTCCACGCTCCCAAGCAAGAGATGGAAAATCAGGCCGGGTACGGTGGCTCACGCCTATTATCCCAACACTTTGGGAGGCTGAGGCGAGAGGATTTCCTGAGCTCAGGGATTCAAGACCAGCCTGGGCAACATGGTAGACCTCGTCTCTACAATAAATAAAAAAAAAATCAGCTGGGCATGATGGCACGCACCTGTGGTTCCAGCTACTTGGTAGACTGAGTTGGAAGGATCGCCTGAGCCCAGCAGGTCAAGGTTGCAGTGGCCATGAGCATGCCACTGCACCCCAACCCCAGGCGACAAAGTGAGACTCCAACTCAAGAAAAAAAACAAACAAAAAAAGATGGAAAATCATATTCTTCCCAATGAGGGGTGACCAGCACTACCTGGGACCCAAAGGGATGTTCAGTTACATCCCACAGGGCTGATACCATAAAAGAGGAGCTTCTCTGGTGCATGCTGGGGCTCACCTGAGGTTTTGATGAGTCACTTGGATGATATAAGAGAAAAGTATTACCATAAATAGGATCCCTGTTAAGCCTTTCATGTGAGACCATCTTAAAGGATGGTGGCCCAACTCCCACACAAGGGGATGGCTGTGCAGTTGAGTGAGGTCACACCTTTCCTTAGGAAGAAGAAATTCTAATGCAGGATACAGCTACTTGTTGAGTAGCCAGAGGACTCCCTGATGGCTCTGAGGGTCATATTGCACACTGCCTCCCCAAGTTGCACAAAGCACAGGGCAGCATGCCTGCACTCCAGCTTTTGGTGTGTTCCAACTCAGCAGAAAACACGTCACTATCTTGTTTCAAAAAGATTTTGTTTGTCATGGGGAAAAAAAAGTTAATTAATGTAGTAGAAACCCAAGAACTGCCTGGGGTTAGGTAGTAAGTCTGCCATCACTAGAGGTATTTAAATACCAGATAGACAATCAGTCCATGGGGACAAGTTCCACTCCTTGTAGAAGGAGTTAATCAATCCTTCCCTTTGGCACCCACAGATCTAGTGGAGAGCCTAGCACACAGTAGATACACAACAAGTTTTATTTACTGAATGAACTTTGTTTCCACACAGATTACTGGTCAAAATATTGATGTAACTCTAAGACATTAAGGGCGTCAGGTGACCATTAGGTTCTTTATGTGGTTCCGATTACGAAATAAGTTGGAAAATCAGTTCATAAAAGGAGTTCTGATACACCTAAGTAAAAAGCCTGAGCAACTGTGAGAGTCCTACCTTGGTTCTTATCCAAAGCCTCTTCCCACTAGCCCTATGCTCGTGGTCAAACAGATAAAGCATCACTAAAATAAAACTTAAACAACACTCTTAAAATGTAGGTATACATCTCATCTGAAAATTATGTAAAAGCTCAGTCCATCTACAAGAAATCTGCTCTGATCCTTTTAGCATCAGGAAATTAAAAGGAAAGAAGGAAAAGAAGGGGAGGGAAGGAGGAAGCCAGTCATTTGTCTCCATAGGTAAGAACATAATGTCTATTTCATTATTATAGAAGTACTCTTCGTGCTTCATCCATGCTAGCTACGTAACTTTCAACTAACTAAAACACAAGAAGAGAAAGACACTTAAAAAACGGGAAACATCAACATAATTATTTAAAAGGTAAGGAACATACCTTGATCATAAACCTTGCTTAATCTAGCGTTCCAATCTCAGAGAAAGGCACCACCATCCACCCAGCTACAAAGGCCAGAGACCAGGAAGTCATCTCTCCTTTCCCCCACCCCATCCAGTCACCGAGTCCCTCCTACCTCTTAAGTCTCTATCAAATCTATCTAAGCTCCGGGTCTCTACTGCAACCATACTCCAGGCCACCGCTGGTTTTCAAAGCTTTCAAAAGCCAGTCTCCTAACTGATCTTCCAAACCAAAGGCAAAATAGTTGCTTCCTTCGAGCCTGGTCTATTCTCCAGTCTGGGTAGGAATAATCTTTAAAACGTAAACCTCATCAGTCCGCTCCAGCCCCTACCTACCTCACCATCTGTGCCATTCACTTGTTCTGCAGCCTTCCTTCCTCCAAACACACTGTGCTCCTCTCACTTCCCTGGGTACCCACCTCCCAACCTCAGGGTCTTTGTACAAGCTGTTCTCAGAAGCACTCTTTCCTTCCTCTCACCACCCTTCAGATGTCAGCTCAAATATCACTTCTAGAGGATGCCTTCCCCGACTGGCCTTGCAGCATCCTCCACGTCTCCTCCACATAGCAAAGGCCAAACTTCACTTCATATGTTCTTGTCATACTTAACTTTCAGCACTTAGAACAGTAATAAATGACTTGTGAGCTGCTGAACGTGTTTCTTTCAATGCTGTATATCCTATATGTGGTTAGAAACTGTCTCTTTTCCATAACAGTAGGCTTGGTGCCTATTAATTAATGCAGTACCCTCACATAGAACACATTCAAATATTAATTGAATAAATAAAAATCTGTAAATGTTAAAAAATAAAACCATGGGATTGGCAAGTTTGGTGGTGGAAAACTGCCTGTTTTCCAAAAGAAGGCTGAATCTGATACTGAATCACACTTAAGAAAAGGAGGTTGTGAAACCTTACTAAACTCTTAAACAACAAACTGTTTTTAGAAACCCTGTTTTCAATGATTTAAATACAAATCAAATTCAGAGAGATGCAAGTTAAGTTTCCTTTAAATTATACTTGGTTTACAACGTTTAAGTAGAACAGTTTAACAAAATAAATAGATTTAACTAATCAAGTCAAGAAATACCTGCTTGAGATATTCATTAAACAGTTTTATAAAATTATCCCCAAAACAGCCAGGTGCGGTGGGGCTCCCACCTGTAATCCTAGTACTTTGGGAGACAGAGGTGAGAGGACTGCCTTAGCAGTCAGCCTGGGAAACTTGGAGAGACCTGTCTCTACAATAAATCAAAAAACTAACTGGGCATGGTGGCGCACTTCTGTGGTTCCAGCTACTTGAAAGGCTGAGGCAGAAGGATTACCTGAGCCCAGCAGGTTGTGGCTGCGGTGGCCATGAGCATGCCACTGCACTCCAGCCTGGACAATATAGTGAGACTCTGACTCAAAAAAAAAATCCTCAAAACAATTAAAAGCCCTAAAGTAAAGGAAAATGTCTTTAAAAAGAAAAAAAAAAGTATTTTATATATCAGAGAGGAAAATATAGAAGCCTAATCAGAAATAAAACTAAGTTAGAATATTATATTTGAATGTACCTGCCAGACCTAATCCTAAACTCTAGTAAATAAAAGAACTTACTACAGAATATTTAAAGTTAGTAGTGTATTTTTAATCAAACAAGATTTCATCTTGTATAAAAGATACCAAGAACTTCCACCATGCAGTTTTTCTTTTCTTTTTTTAATTCACTGTTTGAAAAGGAAATCCATTCACATGGTTCACTTTGTGTTTCAGAACACTCATCCCCATCTTCCTGGTATCTTCCCTATTTCTGAAGATACATGTACCTTTTTAAAAAGAAACTTGATTTTGTGTATTCAGAGAAGCATTTTTTTTTTTTAAAGAACAAAGTCTCAGGATAAAAGAAGCTCCTCTAAAATTATTCTTTTTATAAATGTGAAATTTATTCTTTTTATAAATGTGATCTATAATTAACTATAATCACGCTATATATATTATACATGCACACACACACACAAATAAAAATAAAGCAAAATTTAGGCCCTGTAGTTTTCTGGTTTGGTATTGTTTTAAATCCAAGGAGTAACGGAAAAAAGAGAAGTTAAATTATACACAGACCAACACTCCTATTAACTCATACCACTAATGAAACAAAACTCTAACTAAGCAGAGAAAATGGGCCCACACATTGGAGCTCTGAAACGATTTTGGTCTTTGATCTGTGTGCCCATCTCTCCTATTTAATGTAAACTTCAAACCAAGAGCCATGAAAAATGGTTATAATTAGTAAAGACCCCAGTGTGACAGCATTTAGCGCAATCAGGCATTAACAAAGATTTTCTTCTCTTTAAATTAAGCTGAGTCAACTTTTATTTTAGAATTTCTCTAATTCAAAATTCTTTCCCACCAGTGTGCACCTAGCATCAGACCTCTGCATGTCGGATGTGCTGAAAACATTAGTTTAGGTCTGTTTCCTGTGCTGGATTATTTAGGCCTTAGCTTCCAAATTACATGTGGCTCTTCTCCAAAATCCTCCCAAAATTCTCATTTTTGTATTAGAAATCAACACATGGTATCAAGTGAGCATCAACTGTGCAATCATGCTAGGTATAGGGAATGGAAAAATATTCTTGAGGTGGGGGAAACATTTAAGAGATAAATTACAATAGACAGAGTTGACAGATGGGGGTAAGTTATTTGGGATGGAGGACCTAATTCTCCCTAGAAGTGGTATTTGAGTTGGGTCTTGAAAGAGTAAGGAATGTTCTTTGCTGGGGAAGGGGATGGGGACACAACAGCACAAACAACCCATGTAAAAGCAGAAGCAATAAGAAATTATTCAGTGTGGCAGTGGCGTAGAAGGCAGTGACAAGAGCTGAGGCTAGAAATTCAGTTTGGAAGCAGACGAAGGTCCTTGTATGCCAAGTTAAGGAGTTTGGATTTCTTCCTGTAGACAACAGGGAGCCAAGAGATGTTTTTAAGCAGGCAAACAACATGCACAGCGTTAGTTTTTGAGGACGATGACTCTGGCAGCAGAGTGGAGGATGAACTGCAGCAGGGAGAAAGCAGTGGCAGGAAATTAACTTGGGAGACGTTTGTGACTCAACAAGAGCCTTAGGTCAGAAGCAATGGGATAGCCAGTGTCAGAGCCAGACTGGAGCATGGTTTCAGGGAGAGCCTGGTGACTGATTTAACATGGGGGCAAGAGAGACATGAGTCAGGATAGCAGTGAGGTTCCTGGCCTAGAAGACTGGAAGGATGGTGCACTTAAGATCACCTTCCAGAAGGGAGGGAGATGACTTTCATTTTTACAAGTACCTGCAGAGTGAGGTACCTGCAGGGTAATCAGGGTAACAAAAGGTTCCAGCTTGGAGAAGTTGTAAACAGAGATAGAGAGTTGGCAGTTGCTGGTTTATAGGTGAGAGGAGAGGGCAAAAAAGCACCAGAATGCACAGGGCTTTCCACAGGAGCATGTCTCACTCCCAGGTGCAGGACAGCAAAGGTGGGTGCACAGCAAAGACACTGAGCACTGTCGGCATGACTACCATCCATGGGACTCTTACAACAGGTTTAAGAAGTACAAACAGCTATCTTTAAGTGCTGTACATGTCTACAAGACAGGTAAGAACCCAGGCCACTTTGGGGGTAACTGTTTGTCCATTGCAGGCAGCCCTGTCTTTTCTGGAATTCTCCTTGTCTTCCTGCCTTCTCTCCTCCACGGTTTCCTTGTCTTCTGTCTAAGTGATAGGCTGGAGGAGAGGGAAGGCTGGACAAGAGTCAGGGCAGTGGCACTCGTGGCTAAATCATTCCTGCCACTATACTAGACATTTCTGGTTTGTGGCCCAGGGGTCTTGAACAATAATTGCTGACTCCTTCCCTGCATCCCCTCATTCTCTCCCAGCATGAAGAGATGGATACACAGAACACTCAGCTCAGAAACATTGCCCTATACAAAGGGCAAACAGTTATGTAAGAATTTTACAAAAACTTGAGAAAACAAAATAAAGGAAACTACAAAAATCGATGAGTGCTCAAGCAAGGGCTAGTTCACACACACCCACGTACACACACACACACACACACACACACACACACACACACACACACACACACACACACACACACACACACACTGGTATATTCCAGATAACTTAAAACATGAGGGACACTGGCAGATGCAGCACCAGAGTAAGTTTCCTAACTAACTCATAAAGCTGAGCCACCTACAAGAGTGGCTGCACAGAGCCAATGAATCTAATTTGTTTTAGATGCAGATGAGTTCTAGAACCTTTATTTACCACAGGGTTTTCAAATACATTTAATGCCACTTAATGTTTTTCCTAGCCCCACATTTTCTGTGATACTTTGAACCTGCCAACCTTAGAAGCGTACTTGCCTTAGGGAATTACAGATCTCTAAATATATCACATGCAATACAGACAGTGCACCCGTGAACTTGTACATGCGACATAGGCCACTGCTGCTGTACCTTTCAAACAGGTTTTCTCAACCTCAGCTCTGCTGAAAGTCCAGGCTGACCTGTGCATTGTAAGATGGGAAACAGCATCTCTGGTTTCTATGTACCAAAGGCCAGTAGCACCCCTCCCCCAAGCTTGACATTCAAAAATGTCTCCAGACATTGCCAAATGTTCCCTGGGGGGAAAACCACCAGGTTGAGAACCACTGCTTCAGAGGGTAAGCCTAAACTGCCTTTTCCTTAAAACCCACACCCTAAGTGAACATCTTTAAGAAGAATTTGCTAGTTCAGTTTGTCTCCCAGCCCTCAAAGCAAAAAGAAAGTACTGCATTTCTCCAACTTGAACAAAAACTCCTAGGCACATTTTGCCTAAGGTAATGAAGTTGTACAAAATTCCAGAAAGTAAATCCAGAGTGGATACTCTCAAAGCTTCTTGAATACATCAAAGCTTCAAAATACACCACTTTCTTCCATATATAGATTTTGACTTTCTCAAACATTTATTTTATCCTTCTAACAATCCCATGAGGTAGGAAAGCTACTGAAAAGATGTGCATGATCACATGCATCAACAGGCATGCTACCAAAAGCTAAAGTTTCTTTTTAAACTCCTTCATACCTTCAAATTCAACCACAGATTTATTTAGAAAAAGATCTGGTCTTATTTTAAAAACAAAATAAAAACTTACATACACAAAGATAAACAGGCAGTATATATTTAATGCTAAGTCCTCTGAAGCCACACTGACTCTAAAAAGCAGCTGTGCTATGGAGCCAGGCTGGACTTAAGAGTTCTGGGTCCGGGGTTTGATCTATGGCTAGACCCTGGGAGCATTTTTGTTGTTGTTGTTGTTGTTCTTACAGAGCAGCTGCAAAATAGGTCCATATACCCATCCAACCTTCATAGTGATCTGAACACAAACTCAGAAAAGATTTTCCTAAAAACTCAGAAAAGATTGTCCTAAGAGCCTTCACAAAAGCAGGGTGAAATGAACCAAGTCCAAGAAGGTCCACCCTAATGAAAAAGAAAATGTGTCAAGTAATTAAGCCACTAGAAGTACCACACATTCTTACAACAATCCTACCCCACAGTCTCTGAAAAAGGTAGAAAAAGACATGAGATACCAAGCAAACTAGGGAAAAACAAATAGAGCATTTAAAAGTTTTATCTAATTACCCCCACTGAGACTTTTTCTCTTCTGTCTGGCAGTCTGACAAAGCCTGTGGGGGTTTTCATTCTCTTTCTCCACCCACCCCCATGATGTCTGCAAGCCCTCAGGTAAATCCCTGCAGGAGCAGTCAGTACCCAGTCCCCGGACTTTACAGAGGTTTTTGAATTCTCTTAGCATTACTTGCTTGGATCACACTGAACAAACAGTCTCCGCCCTCTCCCACTGCTTTTGTCTGAAGTACCTATTCACAGGCAGCCACCTTTACTGATGGGCAGACTGGCTAACCTGTACCCTGAAGTCCTACCAAAAACAAGATGCACCGGTCGCTCCCTGTTCCCTCCTCCCCATCCGCTTCACCCACCCACCGCTGCCAACAGCAGTGTAATCCCTAGCTGCACCTAGTTGCACCCAGCCGCACTTCAGACCACACTGAACACCAGGGAACGTAACAAGAGAAACTGAGATGAGCACAGTCGCAAACACTGCCCGAAGGACTGCTAACATAAAAGGAAAAACTCCTCTCCACCTTCCTCATTCTTCTACTTTGGAAGCACTAAAAACATCAGTGGATGGCTTTCCTTTCCATTCTGCCTTCTATGGGAGTGAGGGAAATTAAAAATAAGTGATGCATTTCAGAAAGCACATGGTATGCCTCTCTCTGGCTTTCATATGGTGCAACTTTTGCCTTTGATATACAGGGAGGTCCCCCAGCCCCCTGATGTGGAAATCACTACCTGACCCTGCCTTCTGAAGAAGGCCATGGCTATTTCTACTAAAAAGTCACTTTCTAAAGTGTGTGTGTCGGGGGGAGGGGGAGGCGGGCAGAAAGCTCATTTACCAATTTCTTAATTATATTTGGATATAAAAATATGACTCAACATTGCCTGTTCAATAGGTCAGACGTACACAAATACCTTGAGACAGGGAAACTTCTGACTTACAACAGGGTTGCCATTCAACCAAGAGATGATAGTTACCAATCATGGCTTCAATTGGATTTCAACCATTTTATCTCCCTGGAAAACGTCAAGATCCTTAAACATACCTAAAGCAAAAATATAATGTAAATCACACTTTTTGGTCTTCTAACATTTGGTCAATCCCTCCAGAGATGCTCTGAATCTAATATAATTATTTGTTAAAAGGTACCTATGAACTAAGCTGAATAAACTTGCACCAGGGAGGTGGAGTCAAATGGAGGAAGAACCCTATCAAGACTTAATCTAAGGGAATGGTAATCTCAGTAAAGGGGAAAGAAAGCTATTGTCCCCTTATCAGGAGAGACTACACTGCATACTTTCTGTTGATACTATATTGCATTTATGTCTTTTGAAAGCAAATCTATTTAAAAAGTAAAAGACATTACTTTATGGGTTATGTAGAATTTCCAAAATAAATAAAAAATCTGTTACAATACATAAAATAAGGTGACGTTATAAAAACATATCCCTGGAAAGAACTAACCTGAACACACTGGTAACAATCAAGAAATCCACCCAGACAAGCTGCTATTTGACACCACAGGGCTGGTCAGAGTACTAAAGTACGATTCAAGACACTTACAAAAGAAAGACTATTTAAATATAATAACAAAAACAAAACAAACTTTAACATCCTACCTTCCCAGGTCAAAGGACATAGAGGATTCAGAAATTAATTAAACCTAGTAAATAATGTAAAACAGGGAAGGACTCCCTTTCAAAAATGCTTCGGTTAATTTTAGCATCCTTCTGTTTAGCTGCTTAGCAACCCTTATCCTATGACCTTCTAAGCACCACCTACTTTTCAGAAGGATAATGAATAGAAACATCAAAAGAATTCACTTCTGTTTCCAGAGAGCATGCTTAACCAATTTTTGTAGGAGTTAAATTTACATTAATTATCCCATGTAAAACCCTAAAAGGGTAGAATCTTTTTTTTTTTTTTTTTTTTTGGCTTCCTTAACTAGGAAATTTCCTTAGCTAAAAGTGATAAATGATGTTGACAAGTGAGCATAGGATAACAAGCAAAAAAGACTTCCAAACTGGCCTCGGAAGTGGAACAGCAGTTCAAAATTGAATAGTAAAAATGGAAGCCACATAAGGGAAGCTGCATTGTGCAGTGCCTGGCATACGGCAGGTAACCAATAAACAGCTGTTGAGCAAATGCAGGACTAATAAGGTTAGGCTTATTTTAGTCCTTCAACATGCTTCAATGCTGTACCTGTGATGGATGCAACCAAGACTTCAGGAGTCGGCCTGAAGACATTTAAAGTAAAAGACCCTTCAATCAAAAGGTCACTTGTTAGATGATATAACTAGTTAGGAATGGATGCACCACCTGTACAGCTGAGTGAGACTTACGTTCCCCTTCACATAACAAACACTTGTCTGCCATAGAGCTTAGAGTCTGAATTTCTGGTGAAAAATAAAGTAGTTATCTAGAAAAACCCAGAGGATGACGTTCCATTTGAAGGTAAGCATCAGCAGTACTTCTTAAGAGTATCACACAATCAGCAAGTCCTTTTTAAAAACAAAGCATCCTAAAATGCTACCGGTTTAGCAGTATTTTTAAGAATAAGACAATGCAAATTAATTATCTTAAATGAAGCACAAACTAAACAACTAAATCAAAGAGTTCTTTTCTCCCTTTCTTTTGTAAAGGGGGGGAAGGTATTTTTTTAAAACACATTTAAAACTTGATTAAAGCTGTTCAAATGTTTAATTCATCAGTGTAACCAAAGCTCAAAGCACATCAAAGCAGGACCCATCAGCGGGTACCCAGAACGCTCCCTCCAAACGGTGGAGGGAAGGAAAAAAAAGCCCGAAAATTAGTGGTCCACCTTTGTATAAATTACTTGAAGAGTATTTCGAATCCATTCCTTCAAAAGTTCTGTGGACTCTTGAAGGTAGCACAGTTGTTGCACAATGGTGGCACAATGCTGTATGTGTGTGTGTTTTTTTCCCCCAAAGAGGTTTAATCAAGACTTTAGCCTCAAACTCAAGACTTCCGGGTTAAAATATGTCTTAGAAACCATACCTGCCTACTTGAAAAAGCACCAAATCTGGAGGATGCTTTTCACGGGGGTGAAAACAAAAACCCACATTCCTGTCTTTGCAGTTGTCCTCCTCAACCTTCCGCTTCCATTAAACTTGAAATTATTTTTTTCAACTGTAAAGCACAGATTGTAACAAACATTTTAAAGAATAAACTCATGCACAAGCAGAGACCATCGCATATCTAACATTAAAAAAAATCTCAAAAATATTAGAATGCACTAGCAATTCTGCCTTTGCACAAATCATTTCAAGTCTCCTCAAGACAGAAATTCCTCGCTATTTCCAGCATCCCTATCCAACAGGCAAACTTTATTTCCATTAGCTTTTAAAGGGCTAAGCTTAAATCTAAATTCTAAAACGAGAACGAGGGTTCATTTTTCTACCAAAGAAAAACCCCGACAAGTTTTTCAACATACCAAAAAGTTATGCTTCTTATTCGCCCTCCTATCTCTTTCCACAACCAGCAGCAGCAGCAGCAGCAGCATCCTCAAAAGAAGAAAACCCCTCCAAAGTGCCCCGAATGTGTGCTGCTGCTAGCTCTGAAGCCGTGTAGAATTTCGTAATGGAATGCGAACTGCTCGTCCGGATCTGGGCTCACGTTCTATCTCCTAACCAGTAAGGAGCGAGGGAGGGCAAATCTGCTGAGCAAGGAGAAATACTTTCCTCCTCTTTTATAACCCATCACCGATGCACCGCGGACGAGGGACGAGAGTTGCACGCGGCGCCTGTCAAGCGGCCCGCCGACCGGCCCGTCCTGTGCCCCGCGGGGTCCCGGCGCCCCCAGACCCCTGCCCCCCCCGGGAAGTGGGCTCGGCAGAAGCGCCCAGCACTCACGCGCGGCCGGGGAGCGGGTCACATCCTCGACGCGCCCTTGGCCGGGTCCA
>NW_007246552.1:148739-150307 GCF_000164805.1 Carlito syrichta
AAAATAAAATAAAATGCTAAAAGAAAAAGAGAGAGAACTAATCCCATAGCCATCCACTAGAGACAGAGCAAGAGCTGAAATGCCATTCTGCAAAAGAACTAAGGGGTGTTCCTGGTCCTATCAGCTTCACAGACAGTTGGTTTATAAAACAACTGGGGGAAAAACTAGAGAAGTCTTACTTTTGGATCTGCTGGGAAAATGATGTTGTTGTGTACGTGTGTTTTCACTTAACTTTTTAAATTGTTAAAATGTTAATTTTAAAAACATCAAAGCAGATCCATTGAGCATAATCTTACCAGCCTAACGCTACAGATCTCACTTTGGAAGGTATCCCCAAGTCTTTGCCTATTTGTACACACATTATCACATCATTATAGTCCTAGTCTACACCCAGGTTTGCAGTCTGTGTTTTACAGATTTTTTTCTTTCTTTTAAAAATTTTTTTTTTATTTTAAATATGTAGGGTACAATTCAGGATTAGGTATACAAGTAGTCATCGTACAGGTAAAGTTTGGGTCTCCTTTTAGTCCCCACTTTACCTGGTTTAAGATCAGGTACCCTTATTGATGTTATGTGCCCCCATCTCCTGGCAGTGTGCTGCTACTACCAATCCCTTTCCCGCCGCCCTCCTTCCCCCCACTCTCGCAGCGCGGCTCTGCGGGCTGGGATGGAGAAAGAAGGGAAGTCCCCGAACTCGCGAAAAATTGGTCCAGCGGGCGGCGGACAAAAGTTTCCGAGCGCGCTCCACAGCTGGGCGGCGGAGCGGGCCCCGGCGGCCGGCCCCGCCTCGGATGCTCCGGGCCTCCTTCCTGTGCTCGTGACGGCGCGGCCCCCCCGCGATGCAGGCTCGCTCCACGCCGAGGGCTCCCACGAAAACACGTACCCCGCCAACGGAAGGGCAAGGGAACAATGCGCGCCGGCTCGGGCTCGGGCCCGGCCCCCTCCTCCCCCGGGGCCGTGGTCTGCGTGACCGCCGCCGCGAGCGGGGAGCCGGCGAGGGCGCGGGTCTGCCCGCGGCCCCCTCCCGGCTGGCGCCGTCCACCCGGGAGGATCAAAGTCCGCGGAGCGGGGCGCGGCGGATGCTCCCACCAAGCAGCCCCGAGCGGTCAGCCCCGAGAGAGCACCCCCGGCAGACGGCCCCGGCCGGCACCCCCGATACCTTGCGGCGGCGGCGGCGGGCTGGCGAGCGCCGTCATCTCCGCGCTTCCCGGCTCGAGAGGGACTCGAAAGTATGTAGGAGAAAAGTTTCCCCTCCCACACGGGGGGGGAGGATGTCGGGGGAGAGAGGGCGGAAGATGGAGAGCCGCGCTGGGAAGATGTTTCTGGCCGGCGGTGCGCGCACCATCCGAGTCCCGGCGGTGCTGGTTAAAAATAAACTCGGCGGCGCGGGTCGGGCCGGATTCCTGCGCTCGGACGGCTAATATGGATGCGCATCAGGTCCTGCTGGCGGGCGCTGCGGCGGCTCGCGCCGGGGGCTGGTTGGCAGAGCCAGCCGCTCGGGAAGGGGAAAGGAGCAGAGGAAGGGGAGGAGGAGGAGGAGGAGGAGGAGCGGCCCGGCGCGCAGCCCG
>NW_007246552.1:150327-150668 GCF_000164805.1 Carlito syrichta
CCATCCCCAAAAGTTCTTTAAAAGGTCGCCCCGGCTGTGCCCCAGACATCCTGCTGCCACCCAAGGACCGCGAGCCGGAACCCGGGGCACGTACTTACTGCCGGGCAGGGCGCAGGGCTTCTAGACATGATGCGGGGGCACCGGTGGGCTTCGGGGAGAGAACGAGGAGAGATGCAAACTTGTTCCGGAAAAGGAATCAAAATGGCGTTTCTGGATGTGCAAAGTTCATCAACTCCGCAGTCACTTCCCCTCCTCCTCTGCTCCCACAGGGAGGGAGGTGGGCGAGGAGCTGGCGACCCCGGCGCCCCAGCCGTCGTCCCGGCCCCCGTCCCGGCCCCCCG
>NW_007246552.1:150688-155059 GCF_000164805.1 Carlito syrichta
TAACGGAGAGACAGCGATGCCTGGAGGCGCGAGAGGGGCGCCTCGGAGGCCCGAGGAGGTGGGGGGCGGCGGCGTGGGGTTCGGGGTCCCCGACCTGGCACCGCCCTCTCGGTCTCGGAGGCGTCCGGGAGGAGAGCCCCGCCCGCGCCGTTTCCTTTCCACGCGGTCCTCGCTTCGCATCCAGGTGGGGCGAGTAGATGATGGGGCAGGAGATTAAGGAGCAGGCGCTACACCCTGCCCCCAACTTCAGGCTGTTTCTCTCCCAGGTCTTTCCCAGGGCCATCCTCCCTGGGGCTGCCACCCTGAGCGTGCTCTCCGTCTAACAAATTCAACTCCGGTTCGACTTTTGCCACCTGCCCTTCCCCACACCCCACAAGATGTTTCAGCGGGAGAGTGGGCTGCCCACCTGCTAGGGGCCGAGGACGAATCCCGCCCCCCCGTGTCCCCCACCCCGCGATGGAACGGCTGATGCTGTGTCATCCACGTCGCCCTCCAAGGCATCAGGGAAGCCACACGCTATATCTCTTTCTCTCAGAGGGCTCCAGTTTCAACTCTGAAAAGCAGGGCCCTCCTCCGCGCCGCTCTCCATCTCCCTGGCTCCTGCCACCAGGCTTTGCCAGCAGCTGCCTTGCCCCCAAGTTATCACGGAGCCCAGGGAAACCAGGCCTGGGCTGTGCTTCCTCCATAAAGCAGCTGACAGGTTTCCAACTGTTAATACATTTACTACTGAGTTTCTGAAAGGGGCTTGTCCCCGGCCTTTGGAAACATCTCCAGAAAGATAAAGATGATTGTAATTGTTGAAAATAAACAGCCCCTCCACCCCCGAAATTTTAAAGACGAATGTGCAGAGAATGCTAGTGTAAAATTATGCATTTGAGACTGGTTAGGCAAGATGATGTTATAGAGGCAGAAAGCTGGCTAGTTTCTATTTACTATGACCTTTGACCCTAGCTCCACCACACCAGCTCTGAGAAGGCTTCAACACGGCAGAAAGCTGAAAGCCCAATCGTGGGCCTTTAATTTGAGGCCTTCCACTGAACTTTAGATTTCAGGGCTACAGACAGAGGTATCTGTCTGAGGAGAGGTCCTGGCCAGAAAACTCTGTAAAACCAAGGGAAAAGCAATTGGATCATTAGTTCTGCCTGGAGATAAGTAAGCTAAACCACTGCCCAAGAGGGAACTGATTCAGCTGGCTGTTTCTCTGACTTCCAGTCGTCAAAATTAAGTTTTCATAACCTGTTATGTTTCCCAGAGTCTACTGTTTACTGAGGAAAACTATCCGGAGAAATTTTAGCAGTTGTATTTTTCTGAGCCTCCCCCACCCCCACCCCTGTCCCCAAGTGTAAAATCAAATGCTTTTTTGAAGACAAGCCTGTCATGGAGGAAATGAGCAGGTATCTAAACCGAAGTAATAGGTCACGCAGTCATAGAGTTGATATCTTGTGCTTCCAAGTTGTAAGGTGTTCCAGTGAGAGGGCAAAGGGAGGGCCCTGTGGGGCCTACTTTAGTTAGTCCCCCTGCCTCGGATTCAGGAATTAGCCTTTCCTGATCTCCACATTCAGGGATAAATTTTGAGTGGGGAAAATAAAGTTGGAATATTACTCATCATTTAGTTATTCTATAAAATACACTTAAACCTACAAAGTTACATGAATTTTTTCTTTTTGAGTTGGAGTCTTACTGTGTCACCCAGGCTGGAGTGCAGTGGCATGCTTACGGCCACCATAGCCTCGACCTGCTGAGCTCAGGTGATCCTTATGCCTTAGCCTCCCAAAGAGTTGGAATTACAGGCACGCACCACCACACCCAGCTAATTTTTTGATTTATTGTGAAGATGAGGTTTCTCCAAGTTGTGCAGATTGGTCTCGAACCTGTGGGGTCTCGAACCTGTGGGCTCAGGCAACCTTCTCACCTCGACCTACTAAAGTGCTGGAATTATAGGCGCGAGCCACCATGCCTGGCCAAGCTACATGAATTTTTATGACAAATCACTGCCTTTATAAGGTCAACTAGAAAATACTGGCAATGAAAAGAGTCATTTTTTAAAAAATTGAATGCCATTGATACTGGATCCTGTGTTCTCACTTCTGACTAATAAACTTGGAAGTCAAATCACCTGTTCAAAGGTTTATGTGTTCATGTTTCATATGAATATCATTTATCTAACAAATATTTATTGAACATCTAATAAGTAAAAAGAGCCATGCATTTAAAACCACATTGAGATGCCACTTCACACCCACCAGGATGGCTATAATAAAAAAGATAGACAATAAGTGCTGAGGAGGGTGTGGAGAAACTGGAACCCACATACATTGCTGGTGGGAATGTAAAATGATACAGCCACTTTGAGAAATAGTTTATCAGTTAATCAGAATGTTAAACCTAGAGTTATCATATGACCAGGCAATTCCACTCCTAAATACATATACAAGGAATGAAAACATATGTACACACAAAACTTGTACTCAAATGCTCATAGAAGTACTATTCATAATAGCCAAAAAGTAGAAACCACCCAAATATCCATCAACTGATGATGGATAAATGAAATGTGGTATGTCCATACATGGACTATTACTCAGCCATAAAAAGGAATGAAGGATCGAGACATGCTACAACATGAATGAACCTTGAAGACATTATGCTAGGTGAAATAAACCAGACCCAAAAGGACAAATAACGAATTATTCCATTTATAAATATATATAATATATATATGAAATAATTTCCAGAATAGACAAATCTGATTAATGGTTGCCTAGGGCTGAGGATTTGGGAAGAAATGGAGAATCAACTGCTAATGTGTATGGGGTTTCTTTTGAGGATAATAAAAATGTTCTGAAATTGAGGTCAGGCTCAGTGGCTCACACCTGTAATCCCGGCCCTTTGGGAGGCCGAGATGGCAGGAATGCTTGAACCTAACAATTCAAGGCCACCTTAGGCAATATAGTGAGAGCTCGTCTCTACAAAAATTATCTGGGCACTGTGGTATGTGCCAGTAGTCCCAACTACTCAGGAGGCTGAGGTAGAAGGATTGCCTGAGCCCAGGAGGTTGAGGCTGCAGTGAGCCATGGTAGTGCCACTGCACTCCAGCCTGGGGGACAGAGTGAGACCCCAACTCAAAAAAAAAAATGTTCTAAAATCGATTGTGATTGTGGTGCACAACTGTAAAAATACTTTTAAAAAACAATGAATTGTACACTTAAAAAAACTAGAGACAAAGTCTCACTCTGTTGTCCAGGCTGGAGTGCCATGGTGTGATGACAGCTGACTGCAGTCTCAAACTTTTGGACTCAAGCAATCCTCCCGTCTCAGCCTCCCAACTAGTTGGGATTACAGGCAGGTATCATCATGCTTGGCTAATTTATATATATACATATATTTTTTTTAATGTATTCTTTTTAGTTGGGTCTCACTTTGTCACCCAGGCTGAACTGTGTCATCCAGGCTGGAAAAGTGTGGCATGATCACGGCTCACAACAGCCTCAACTTCCTGGGCTCAGGCAATCCTTCCACCTCAATTTCCCAAGTAACTGGGACTACAGGCACGTACCATCACACAAGGCTGATTTTCTTTTTGTTAATTTTTTTACAGACAAGGTCTTGCTATGTTACCTAGGCTGGTCTTGAACCCCTGGGTTCAAGCGATCTTTCTGCCTTGGCCTTCCACAGTGATGGAATTAAAGGCGTGGCCACCGCCCTGGCCAAATAGAATACTTTATGAATGAATTGTATGGTATGTGAGTGATATCTCTAGAAAGCTGATATGTATATACACATACGGAATTGTGCTAGGTTCTATAGTGGCAAAGTGATACAAAGATAGATCATTTATAATCTGCGCCTCAGAAGGGTTTATTATCGAATCTGCATCCATATGAAGTAATCATGAAATGCAAAACAACATATATTGTAATAAACAAAATAGGTACAAAATTCAGGTGTTCGGAGCAAAGAGAGCACTTCTAATTGTGATCAGAGAAAGGTTCATGGAATAGAAAGCAGTGGATTTGGGCATGGAGAATGGCAAAAAATTTAGTAGATGGAGATTAGGATTAAAAACAGCAGATGTAAAGGCACAATTATAGCCATTAAATTATAAATTTGGGGCCGGGCGTGATGGCTCATGCCTGTAATCCCAGCACTTTGGAAGGCTGAAGTGAGAAGATTGCCTGAGCCCACGAGTTCGAGTCTAGCCTGGGCAACATGGTGAGACTTCATCTCTACAATAAATAAAAAAAATAGCTGTGTGTGGGGGCGCATGCCTGTAGTTCCAGCTGCTTGGAAGGTTGAGGCAGAAGGTCACCTGAACTCAGCAGGTCGAGGTTGTGGCGGCCATGAGTGTGTCAGCTGCACTCCAGCCTGGGT
>NW_007246552.1:155164-159148 GCF_000164805.1 Carlito syrichta
TTTTTTTTTTTTTTTTTTTTGAGTCGGGGTCTAGCCCAGGCTAGGGCACAGCAGCATGATCATGACTGATCATGACATTTACAGCTCATGATAGCCTTGACCTCCTGGAGTCAAGCAATCCTTCCACCTCAGCATCCTGAGTAGTTAGAACTACAGGCATGTGCCACCACACCTGGCTATTTTTTTGTGTGTGTGTGGAGAAGAGGTTTTGCTATGTTGCCCAGGCTGGTCTCTAACTCCTGGGCTCAAGCAATCCTACTGCCTCACCCTCTCAAAGTGCTGGGATTATAGGCATGAGCCATCACACCTGGACTAGATCAGTGAGGATTCTGACATGACTGGATTATAAACATGAATAGATTAGGTGATGAGACTAAATAAACTAAAACTATCCCTCAAAGAATTCTGGATATCAACCATGGAAAAGCTCAGGTACTGAAGGCCTCAACGAGAGTGGGAGTGGAGAGAATGGAGAAGGGAAGATTAAGAAACGCTTCAGAGTAAGAACTGACAGAAAAGCAACTGGTGTGACCAAGAATAGAGGGGGAGAAATGGGTGGTGTGAAATCAGAACCGAGATGATGCCTAGGTCTTGGCCGGGTAGCTGAGAGAATGACAGAAATGAGAAAATTAGAGGTGGGAGCCCATTTGAGGTGGAGGGTGGCAGAGTAGGTGATACTGAGCCTTGAGGTAGAATAAATGGAAAAGAGAGCGAGACCAGGGAGAAGGATCATGAAGAAAAAAAGATGTGGAGGCTGGAGAAGGCCTCTTGGATAGGGGGAACAAGCTGATGAGTCTCACAAGATGTATAGGTGTCCCCCAGGCAGAGGGGAGGGGGCAGGGCACTCCAGCCAGAGGGGGAAGGGAACAGCAAGCACAAGGGCACAGAGGCGTAAAACAAGGTCAGTTTCCTGGACTGCAAATACCTCCCTCTGTGGCTGGAGCAGCAGAGGGAGGAGGGGTGACAGACAGAGACAGGGCTGCAGAAACAGTCAGTGGGCCAGATTGCCAAGAGTGCTGTGCACCTCGCAGTGGACTTGGACGTTATCCAACAGCGAGACTGTGAAAGGGCTTGTAGAGGAGGATACCAGGGAGGATGGTCTGGAGGATGGTGAGACAAGTCAGAAGAGGGCTACTTGGGAATTAAAAGAAGGGTTCAGCTAAGAAAGAGTAAGCATCAGGGTCGGGTGCAGTGGCTCATGCTGTAATCCCAGCACTAAAGGAGGCTGAAGTAGGAGGATAGCTTGAGCCCAGGAGTTCGAGACCAGCCTAGGCAACATAGTGAGACGCTGTCTCTACCAAATAAATAAATAAATGGAAATAGAAATAAAGAAAGAATAAGGACATAGTAAGGCTCTGGCTATAGGGGTGGAGAGGAATGGACTGATTTGAAACATAATTAAACCATAGAATCAATAGAACTTGACCAACTGAATATGGGAGAAAGGGAAACAATCTCTCTGGAGATTGGCCACTAAAAGAAGTGATAGCGTGACCCACGACAGCCCAGGAGGGACCAGAGGCAGGAAATGTTGAGATTGAATCCGTCGAGCTTGGTCCCCTTGGTTGTGGAGTGAGAAAACAGGTTTGCTGGATGAAAGATGGGTCCATCCACCAGTGACATGAGTCATGGGGAGAAGGGAAACCATGTGTGGAAGGGAGAGAAGGAGGAAAGCCTGGAGAGACATCTCAGGACAGAGATAATGGACAATAAAAGGCAAGCAGCTAGACCTGGGGAAGTGCCTGTCATTCTGTGGAAAAAGAAGAGCTAAAGAAGCAGAACAGCCAAGGGAAAAGGTGGTCTGTGGTGTCACAATGAAGAGAAACTACATAGTGTGGGATAACAGAATTGGAGAGTCAGAAGGATGGGAGGCTGGGGAGGGGTGAGGAACCGGAAATTAAAGAATGGATACAATGGACATTGTCTCGGTTAGAGTTCTACTAAAAGCTCCGACTTTGCAGCTAGGTAACATATCCACGTAACAAAATTGCACTTGTACCCCTTGCATTTATGCAAAAAGTAAAACAAAACAAAAAAACAGAAACCAAGGCAAGTTACAGAAAAAAGGGGTGGGAGCTGAGAAAGAAAGCTGATGTGAATGTGGAAGGCAAGCACCAGAAAGTAAGGGGTTAAAGAGTGAGTAGGAGCAGAGGAAGTAAAGGGCCCTGCACCAGGGAGAAGTGAGTGAGAAAGGGAGAGAAAGGAAAATAATAATAGCAGTGATAATTAACAGGCAACACGTATTGAATGCTGACTACATCCAGGCTCTCTTCCAGGGCCTTCTATGTCTAGTCTCGCTTGATGCTCTCCACGCTCAGTCAAGTAGGTGCCATATGGTCCCACTTTTGCAGCTGAGGAAGCTGAAGCAGAGAGGTTCCTCGACCTCCCATCATCCCCCAGCTGGGAAGTTAGCACTGAGATGCAAACCAGACAGTCTGACCCCAGCCCAACTCTTTGATTATTGTTGTCATTGTCGTTGTTAGCCAGTGGAATAAAATCGTTTAGTGCTACATTTTTTTTTTAAAGGCCTACTTGATTGTCTTGACTAATTTCAATAAAATGCTCTTGATCGAAGTTTTGCAGAAAAGCCATTATTGTCTGTGCAGTTGCATATTTTAAAGTATTGCTGGCCGGGCACAGTGGCTCAGCCTGTAATCCCAGCACTTTGGGAGGCCGAGGCAAGAGGATTGCCTGAACCTGGGGGTTCGAGGCCAGCCTGGGCAACTTGGTGAGACCTCGTCTCTACAATAAAATCACAAAAACTAACTGTGAGTGGTCACATGCATCTGTAGTTCCAGCTACTTGGGAGGCTGAGTCGAAAGGATTGCCTAAACCCAGCAGGTCGAGGCTACAGTGGCCGTGAGTGTGCCGCTGCGCTCCAGCCTGGGCAACAAGAGTGAGACTCCAACTCAAAAAAAAAAAAAAAAAAGGAAAAAGAAAATGTGTAGCTTCAAGAAACAGTCTCAATTTTCTTTAACATATAGCCTTAACAAATACAGTTTCCTATGACTAAAAGTTGTACTAACAAGTCCTAAAGGCAATTACTATTAGAATTTTAAAATTTTATAGGAGAGCTTCTTGCTCATCTCAGCAAACTACCCAGAAATTCAATTTCATGCAAACTATACATATAAAACTTAAATATTACTTTACCTCTAACTAGTAAATGCACTATACTTTTGCGGCAATTAAGATGTAAATATTTTCCAGTCTTCTCTCCTTTTTAATTTAATTTTGTTTTTGAGTTGGAGTCTCACTCTGTCTCACAGACTAGAGTGCACAGGCTGGAGTGCAGTGACATGCTCATGGCCACCACAGCCTTGACCCGCTGGGCTAAGTTGATACTTCCGCCTCAGCCTTCCAAGTAGTAGGAACCACAGGCATGTGCCACCATGCCTGGCTAATTTGTTTTTTGGTTTTTTTTTTTAATTGATCGTAGAGATGAGGTCTCGCCATGTTGCTCAGAATGATCTCGAACCCTTGAGCTCAGACAATCCTCTTGCCTCAGCCTCCCAAAGTGCTGGGATTACAGATGTGAGCCACCATGCCTGGATCTCCTTTTTAAAATAACGGAGAGTAATGATTTTGTTTTTTCAAAAGCACTTGAGTCAACAATCATCTTTCCTTTTCAAGATTTTAAATTAAACTCATTGTAATTATAGTTTTAAAAATAATTTTTATTTTAACCAAAGTTGAATTAGAGTATTTTAAGCTTCTAGATGTATATTCATAGAACCATTGACGACTTAATGATTTTGCAAACTGCATTATCTCAGTCTTGATATCCATTCCTGACATTTTTGGGAAATAGCTTTTCAGATATTCTTTTTCTCTCTCTCAGATATGCTTAATACACATAGAATACAATTTCCAAATTAAATTGTACCGTGTAAACTGTTTTATAATCTTTTTTCCAGTTAACACACTCTTTTGACCAGTTTCTCATGGAAGAAAATACACCTAAATTTTTAGTATTAAGATAGC
>NW_007246552.1:159168-161820 GCF_000164805.1 Carlito syrichta
AAAAAAAAAAAGGTATTACTAATTTGGTTTACAATAACCTCTCCCTCACATGAACATAAAGTACAAGCCTTTTTCTGTTCTCTAAGTATTACATTCCATATGTGCAGAAAACATTCAAAAGCTATGGCTGGTTATTTTGTGGATTCCAACATGCCCAGCACAGTGATATTAGGGATGGCCTGGCAGAGTCCACACTTTTAATGTCTATACCAGTGGTTCTCAACTGGTGATTCTGATGCCCAGGGGATGTTTGGCAATGTCTAGAGACATTTTTAGTTGTCACAAGATGCAACTGGCATCTAATGAGTAGAGACCAGAGATGATGTTTAACATACTACCATGTACATGGAAAGACCCCCTCAGCAAAGAATTATCTGGTCCCAAATGTCAATAGTGCCAAAGCTGAGAACCCCTGCTTGACAGAGCCTTGAAAATTATCTCTAGGAGCTGGGAACGGTAGCACACACCTGTAATACCACCTACTTGGGAGGCTGAGGCAGGAGGATATCTTGAGGCCAGAAGTTTGAGATCAGCCTGAGCAACATAGCGAGATCCTGTCTTTCTCTTTAAAAAATTAAAATTAGGCTGAGGCAAGAGGATTACGTGAGCCCAGGGGTTCGAGATCGCCTGGGCAACTTGGCATGAGGTTGTCTCTATAAAAAAAAATTAGCTAGGCATGGTAGTGAGCACCTGTAGTTCCGGCTACTTGGAAGGCTGAGGCGGAAGGATCACCTGAGTCCAGCAAGTCAATGGTGGGGTGGCCATGAGTGTGCCACTGTACTCCAGCCTGGGCGATGAGTAAGACTCTGACTCAAAAAAAAAAATTAAAATTAGACAACAGCCACTCTCACTGTTGTCCTTCCTGTGGCGCCCTTCACAACATGTCTTTTCCTTAATAAATCTATCTTTGCTTAAAAGAAAAATTAAGATTAATTAAAAAACTTTTCCCTGGGGGTATCAGAGTCTAGGGAAGGAGTTTTAGAAGGGGAAAACCACCCAGACAATTTATGTCAACAGGAAAGGAATGTAGATCCAGAGAAGGAGCAAATACAGATATGTGAAACAGAAAACAACTCTGGAAGGAAGGGGATACACGCGCGCACACACACACACACACACACACACACACACACACACACACACACACACACCCAGATAGAGACAGAGAGAAAGAATCAGTCTACCGCAAAGGAGAAAAAGTAGAGAGATCAGCCTAGGGAAAGAGAGGCAATTCATTTTCTAAGATGAGAGGAAAGAGAAAAGAATAGTAGGAACATACTGAGAAATATTAGTGGGAAAAAGACAAGTTGTAGGAGCTAGTATCTGATGGCCTTGACTGTGTGAAGTGGCAGTGAGGAGAGCACAGGTGAGGCTTAAGGAGGGAAGAAGGTAGGAACTGGAGAGAGTGGACTTCAGGTCTGTCTCAGCTTCCTTCAATGCCATGGAGATCACTGAGTAGAGGAAACTCACAGTGGGGATGATGACAGGCAGCCAGAAATTTAAACCAGCAAGGCAGACACAGAAGTGTCCAGAAGGGACACAGAAGGGAGTCCCGAAACCTCTGGAGCTCTGGGTGTGATCGGGTGCCAGTGTGGGCAAGACCAGGTCCAGTGGGAGCAAGGAGGATGAGGCAGGAAGGTGGATGAGGTGATGCGAGCTGGGAGTGGTTGAGGGTCATAGGAAGAGCAGGCTTAGTGGCTGGGAGGGGGAGGGGGGGACAGGGAAGCAGGGAGTGATGGGGGAGACACAGGGATAGAGCCCTCAGGGGCAGAGCCCAATGACTCTCTGCGATGGAACAGAAGTCATAACCACCGGGCTGAGGAAATGGAGCAGACATGAAGCAAGAATAGGACATGGGTCCTTGATCAGGATGGTCCTGTCACCGAAAATGAAAAAGAGAACAAGAATGAGAAGAAAAAGTATGGTACAACCACTTAGGCTGTGGTGAAGAAAGTATGTCTTAGAGATCAGAAGATGAGAAAAGGCAGGTATAAACAGATGATGCCAGCTTTACAGGAGATGTGGTGGGCTGAATTGTGTCCCCCAAAATGCATATGTTGAAGCCCTAACCTCCAGGACCTCAGAAAGTGACTATTTAGAGAGATGGTGTTTAAAGAGGTAATTAAGGTAAAATGAGGTCATTAGGGTGGGCCCTGATTCAGTCTGACTGGTGTCCTCATGAGAAGAGGAGACGAGGACACAAAAACATACAGAAGGAGAACACGTGAGGATATGGGGAGAAGACGCCATCTACAAGCCAAAGAGAGAGGCCTCAGGAGAAATCAACTATGCTGACACATGGATCTTGCACTTCCAGCCCCAAGAACTGTGAGGAAATAAAATCGTAGCTGTTGAAGCCACCCAGTCATTGGTACTTTGTTACACAGCCCTAGCTAGCTGATACAGGGAAGAGGGAAGAAGGGAGAACAGAGAGGATGGTGAGCCCTGATGGGGGACAGCAGAGAGCACACTCATAGCCTCTATGTCCTCTCCATGAAATAGTCTTCTTGAAAAAAGGCTTAGAATGAAGTGCTATTTCTACAAGCCAAGTTTCTGTTGGGGTTTGAAAGTAGGGGAAGTCGAGCCAGGCTGGGTGGCTCAGCCTGTAATCCCGCGCTTTGGGAGGCTGAGGTGAGTGGATTACCTGAGCCC